>NW_027282922.1:0-107805 GCF_046629955.1 Centroberyx affinis | reverse complement strand
CACATTAGTTAACTGTTAATTAAGGGTTAGTTAATGCTTATTAAGCATTAACTAACCCTTAACTTAGTGACCCTTATTGTAAAGTGTTACCCATTCATTTTACATCTTGTTTTCCTCAACCCCCCTATCCTCATGCATTTTACATCAGTTTACTACCTACTGTGTATACAGTGTATACATTTCTAAAGATAAATGTCATCCTGAAAAGCTCTATTTTGACATGGAGGTGTTAATTGTAGGTGGCTGTTGTGTTAAGAGTCCATTCAATGCCGTAAAAATCAAAGTTCTCACACTCAAACCGTGGAAATGATGTGAAGGACGATGCCGAGATCCAAAAATATGAATTTATTCCGTCCAGCCAAAAGAGAACAAAAAAGGAAAAGTGTCGACATTTCGGACGTATAACCTGATATATTTGTAGAGAGGAACAATCAGTTGGCCAGATGCACCTAACCTGCAGCACATAGAACAGAAGTAACTAGAATGTACATAGAGCTGTCTCACCTAGAATACATTACTTAGAGCAATGAAGGAATCTTCCTTCATGTAACTGTAGATTACAACAAATGAAACTAGGGTGAATCACATGGCAAAAGCTCTATCTTGAATTTTGAATAAAAAGGCAGGTAAACTGAGTGGGTTTACCCTCCATTACATCCCTGCTTTGGTGTAACGATGGTAATCTGGGAATTTAAGATTATTTCACTGTTAAAAAAACTGTAGTTGCTCTGGACACAGAAAAATAAAGCTGCCAAAAATGGTTCTTCGGAGTGATGCCATAGGAGAACCATTTCTGGTTCCACAAAGAACCTTTCAGACCAAGGTTTTTTTTTTTTACAAAACATTTCTGCTCTCCTTTGCTTAGACACCTGCACTGTGTTTTTGTTTATCATTTGCAATTGCACAATATATTCTATGGAAGGGTTTGGTTATTTTCTACATTTATGCCATCACCCACCATCCAATAACTAAGAATTAAGAACCTTTTATTATCCCAAAAAAAAAACATATATAGTTCTTTCACTCATGAACCATATATGGTTCTTTTGTAAAAAAAAATAAAAAATAAAGATGAATTATAATCAATTATAATAAATACTCAATAATAGATTTCAACAATATAGATTCTTGAAAGGTTCTTTGTGGAACCAGAAATGGTTCTCTTTTGGCATCACTCCAATGAACCATTTTTGGTTCCAGTTCAAACCTTTATTTTTCTGTGTGTGGATGTGAATGTATGTCTCTTGTGTTTTTACCTTTACTCCAACAAGGATCCACTGGCCTTTTCCTCACTGGATAGCTCAGTGTGTCTTGAATGTACAGTGCACTGTGCCTTCAGCTGAGCGTGGTTTTAGTATCTTTAAGGCCAGACTCTTCTCTTCTTCTCTCTGGGATCCTCCTTTAAAAATGCCTACACGCTTCACCAAGCATGTGTCACTCAGGATGAAAGTGCTTCCTAAATGACATGAATGACACAAGAGACTTTGGATCTCTGTATCTGTTCTGCTTTGCTCTCAGGATGTAACTCAGTCTGAATAACAGCAATGCAAAAAAAAAGTAGTCATCTTAACTAGTTATATAATCTTGGAGTCATTCTTAAAATCTTGTTAAAAGAAGTGAGAAAACCTGGTAATGGGATGAGATAATTTCTCTTTTTTCCAATCCAGATATTTTGAAAAAACAAAACGTCACTCCACTCATATTACAAGTTCAAGAAAGTGTGTAAAATCTATATAGTTGCATTTGAAACAAGTGAAAATATGTTATTTCCAGATTTTTTTCAGAATACTTGATGAATTGCTTGTTAAAGGGGGGGTATCCTAGGATGTGGCAATTCTTAGTATTTATGGTGATTCTGGTACTTGGAGGTTTGAAGTAATCACAGTAAAAAAATTGAATCATATTACTATGCCGTTTCCCCACAGTCACCAACTATAAAACAAGCCCCCTTGTACAAGCCAGTCAGATTTTGCTCCGGTGTCTATGTAGACACTGGACTGTCTGAAATCGACCAATCAGCGCTAAGAGGAGGTAGCTAAAGCTATAACTAAACAATTTTTACTGAAAAATACTTTGTTGAGATGTATTTTATAGACACCAGGTAATTATATAAAATTGCTAAAAAAGCAAATGATACCCCTCCTTTAAGGTGGACATTTCTTCCAGTGTGTCTGACACTGCAGAGCTGTTTTCTTTTGCCCTTGTGAGTAGAACGAGATCCTGCCAGTGATAACTCTCCCTCCATTATTTTGAAGAACTTCCCTGCAATAACCAACGCAGTTACTGTACACAGAAAAGCAACAGAACTCTTAACCGCTCCCTTATTTCTCTCATATCGACCGTCTCACGCCGGGGTCAATGCAGCTGCACTTTTTACCAATATTTTCCACACAAAAAAAAACGGCTGGCTTTGCCGCGGCCGCCAGTCGATTCGCGCAGGAGAAAAACGCGAACAATACGAACAACCTCCAGCATCCGCGCTCTTAGAAACAGCTTGTAAAAACAGCGGCGAGGAGGCGAGGAGGCGGGGAAACGACTGAAAGCTCAAGGTTTTTTTCTCCGCCGGCGCTCGGCTGCTTGTCCTCCCTCCGGCGATAATGGAAGATATTTCTTGGTAAGTGGAGTCTGAGCGGAGGAGAGGCGGCACGGTTCCCCCGGTGAGAGGCTCTCCCGCCCCGACCTGCCCGGCGCCTGGCCTTGGCTGCGGAGCTGCGCCGGCGGGCTGCACGGGGATGCAGGAACACACACACACACACACACACACACACACACACACACACACAGAGAGAGAAGCATGTTTGCACACATGTAGAAATGCAAAATGAGCTCACACACCAGCCAGTTGTGGTATCAATCCTCAAAAAATTGACTTTCAGAGCCTTTCTTTGTCTTCACTCGTCTTTTTTTTGCAATTTTTGAGCACTTCCTGCACCTTGTTACATTCAAAGAACCTTTTTTTTTTTTTTTACTATCTCAACTTATCAATGTCCTCCTCCTTTTGATGCTGTTTTTCCAAAGTAATCATTAGTGCCTTAGTCAACACAAGCGCAGTATCACTTTATTCACAATCACATGCATACACATAACATGTCTACTCACAGAAAAAGGAGGGTTCTTCACATATCCTTTGGTTATGGTAGTGGTTCTATATTAAACCATCATGACGCAAAGATTCCTCTGATTTTCGGACCAATCAGACCAAATAACCCAGTGTGGCTCTTAAAATAGTTATTTTAATACTGCTGATCTGAGTGTTTGATTCATTCTTTAAGGTTCTTTACAGCATCATAAAGTCTTATGTAAAACCATTTGAGCATGAAGCTGTAGCAAAGCAAAAGGTTCTTTATAGCACCAGAAAAGCCTAAAGAACCATTTTCTGGTACCGTATAGAACAATTTGTGTCAAGTGTGTACATATGCACATACAGAAATACATACAGACACACACATCTTCCTCTCTCTCTCTCTCTCTCTCTCTCTTTCTCTGTCCTTATCTCTCTCTTTCTCTCTCTTTCACACACACACACACACACACACACATTAGCCATATTTCACCCTAACAGCCATTAGATGGTACAGACTCAAACAGATTGACACAGATGCACCAAGATGAGCTATCACATACATTTTGCAGTTCTTAAGCAGGCACAACCTGGGGTGAAAAAAAAACATATATACACATATATATATATATATATATGTATATATATATATATCTACACCACCATGTTGCTTTTGACAGCGTTCACACTCCTCCTCCTCTCCGACCTGCACACTGTGGCAGCGACAGAAGGAGGAAGAGGAGATTTCACCTCCGTTTTCTGTCCCTGAACGTACAGATGAAGCCGGTGTGGAAGTCCAAAGTTTCACTGTCGCCTCTGACTGAACTAACGCAGGACTTTGGCTCCTTCGTTCCCGAGAGGAATCGTTTGGAAAGATCACGTTTTGCTCTCTGTCCTGCCGTCGGACAGACATTAGAGTTTTGTTTTAATTTGGATCTGCTGTATGTGGATGCTGAAGATTTGTCTGCAGTACAACAACATGCAGCACACTGTGTCTTGGATGGGAATACATTCATACCCATAAACCCATGGAAACGCATGGAAATGCATGGAGACTGATGGGTGTGGAGCTACTTTTCTCATCGTTTCTCCCTGAAAACACATTGAAGAATCATTTTTATAATTGATTTTTACTTGCGTCTATCTGGCCCCTAAGTGCAAAAATGTTTTTGAACATGGGAACCTATATTTACACTAGTTTTTTTGTGAAAACAGATAAAATCAGAGACCCCTTGTGACTAACAAAAATAGTATATTAAGAAAAACTTGCGCTGTGGCCTCATACTTTGACCGATTTAAAAAATTCCAGTGGATTTGTGCTCAGCTTAGCTATTTTATTTTGTTTTAAGTGCTGCAAAGGGAATTTAAAATTTCCACCGCGGACATTAATGGGTTAAAGGATGTAAATACTACAAGAGGAAGTTGACAATCTGCATTCTTCGAGACAAATGTTAATGTCAGGTGTAAAGGTGGCCTAAAATACACACACTTACAACCATAGCTGATTATTTTGGTAGGCATGAACACACACACACACACATCGTAATCATGGTGTAGGAGGTGCTCTTCCCTCTGGTCTCATGAATAATATCCCCAATGCCCCAGGGCAGAGACAGAGACAGGGACTCTGTCCTGTGAGTGAGCACCGTCCTTCGGATGAGACGTTAAACCGAGGTCCTGACTCTGTGCTCGATAAAGATCCCATCGGCACTCATCACAGACTAGGGGTGTAACCCCTGGTGCCCTGGCAAAATTCCCAAAACAGGCTTTCCTTCCATCATGGCCACCTAATAATCCCTTGTTACCTAATTGGCTCTTTCAGTCCTCTACTCTCCACTGAGATAGCTGATGTGTGGTGAGTGTTCTGGCACAAACTGGCTGCCATGTATCACCCAGGTGGGAGCTACAACTCATCACCGGTGGTGGATGAGCTGAGTTCCCACAGTGAGCTTCGTCAGGAACTGAGCGAAACGTTGCTGCTTGGTGTGGAACAATAGAAACACGGGAAATCAATATACTGTGTGTGGTCACCTTTTGCCTTTAATATGATTTATTTACAGTATATAGCCCTTTATCACAAGCATGTCAGTGATGTCAGACAAACCGAAGGAAGCAGAACAAAACACAAGACGCACAATATCAGATTTTAGCAAGACTTAACAAACGTGCCTATTCTACTGAACAAAAATAGAGACGCAACAATATGAAAGATTTTACTTGGTTGCAGTTTAGAGAGGAAAATCATTCAATTGAAATAAATTCTTGGCAAAAGAGAAATGCTCACTAACAGGGGTGTAAACAAATGTGTGCATAAGATTTGAGAGAAATAAGCTTTTCATAGATGGCGTATTTTATTTTAGCTATAATGAAACATGGGACCAAAAACTTAACATGTTGCGTTTATATTTTAGTTTAGTATACACAGCGTAACCTACTGCTCCACCAGCCTTAGACACTCGAAGACAAGGGATAACTTCCAAGAAAACCCTGTTGGGGCGAGTCAGAGAGGGAATGGACAGTGACATGGACGGAGACATTAGAAAGCAGACGAGGCAGAAGAGCGGCGGAGAGATGAATATGGCGGCAGCAGGCGGGCGGAGGGGAAAACGGCGAGCGGAGAGTTGGCTCTCACCGTCTCACCCTCCAACCTGCCGAGAGGATGAGTCATCCGTACTGTAAAGGTCATCCATCAGAGAGAGAGAGAGAGAGAGAGAGGGAGAGAGAGAGAGAGGAGCGGAGGGAAAGTGATGGAGGAGGGAGGTGTTAAGTGTTGGCTTTGCCGTGTCAATTTTCCTGTCATGAGCAGTAAGTGGGGCCTCTCTTCTTCTTCTTCTGCTTCTTCTTCTTCTTCTTCTCACTCTTACGATATCACACCCCCACCTGACCTAGGAGTTAGCAGTCCGCACACACACACACACACACACTCACACACAAGTACTCATGCACACACACATAAGTGACAAAATACGCTTTATGTATTCTAAATATCCCCAAAATTTTAACTGTATTCTGTACCTTTACTTAAAAAAAAATAATGCATTCTGATTAAAGATACTTGTGAAAAATTGGAGGATTACTTCTGGGAAAGTGAAAGTAAAAAACTCAGAAGGCCATTTAAACAGCAGCAGGTTTTCTGCATCTTTATACAAAAAAAATTGTATTTAAAGCTAGAATACATTTTTGAATTTTCCACTTTTTTCTTATCTGTATCTTTATACCGCAGATATGGCAGAAGAGTCATCTGAAAGTAATCAGACTACATTATGGAGTTTGGGTACAATTTTGGTGCTAACTGGATGCATACATGATGAGCTAACCAGCACACGCATTAAGCACATTTTATACTTTAATGAAAATAAATTGGTGCTATTCGACGTGTATTTGTGGTTGAGAAGTGTCTCTGTAGGTGTTGGAACCTGCCCAAAAATCGCAACTTTGCGTCGAGTCTATGCGGAGTCGCGCACTCTGATTGGTCGATCATAGGGGCGATCATGACATCATCCAATCTTCAACCTCCAGCTGCTCCAACCCATCCCGTTCCTCCAGCTGAGTTGCTGTAGTGGCGTCCATGTTTGTTTTTTTATCGGTGATCGTCATCACGCCTGCTTCCTTTTCCCCTTCTTCTTCTATGTTTCGTTTTGGTGCGATATGATTTTTTTTTAAAATACTGCCACACTGTTTTCGGGATCTCAGCCACATGTTACACTGCGCTTCAGTCATACACATTAGTGGCCTTCTACACATGCACACGTACTCTCACACAGTGTCAAAACTAGGACATTGTGCACGTTTATGGACAAACCCACACACACACTCTGTCTCTCTCTCTCTCTCTCTCTCTCTCTCTCTCTCTCTCTCTCTCTCTCTGTCACTGCCTGTCCCTCGGCCCATGCAGGTCAGACTGGTCGTGTCAGAGGGAAGTGGGAGGCGGGGAAGAGGAGTGTTAATGGTTTCTGAAGGACTGTCTGTCTGGACCTGAGCCTTCATGTGAACTCAGCTCTCCCACCAGCCACAAACACACCGCCTTCCCCACACGTATTTCATATAAAAATCATCCCCTCTATTGTTACTTTTTGCATCAGCATAAATTTTATTTAAGCTTGTAAGTATTGTGCAGGTTGTGGTTGTGCGTTGGATGAAGGTTAAAGGCCCAAACACACTGAGAGCGATAATTGATGCGCGTCAATTGATGCTCCTATGGCGCACTGCAATTTTCTATACATTTCTATTTGAGTAGCTATAACGTTACGTTACATAAGGCAGGAGGGCAACTGTTGGTGCTGCTGCTGCTTTCCTCAGTTGGTTGGCAGTAGAACACAGTAAAGCCACTGGGGACCAGCCATCTCATTTCATCTTTTATTTTTTCTTCCAGGTGGGTGAAAGTCACATAAAGCACAGCTAATCATAACTCTATACTAGGTTAATTAAGTGCTGTTGTTAGGTTTATGTAGCAAGTTAAGTTTTATGACCAGTAGACCAGTTAGATGTCAGTAAATGTTCATGATAGATGATACGGGGTGGGTCTGTTATGCTAACATAACTACCAAGGGTCTAAGGTTTTATTTTTCTTATTTTTAGTATCTGACATGTGACAACACGACGGTTAAGATCTATAGTAGTATAGCTGTTGTTTTTGTTTAGCATTGCAGAATGACAATTGTATTGTTCATAAAGTTTTAAGCTAAGCTAACGGAGCTAATGTCAGCTGTCACCTGTTGCCATAGTATTAGTAAACAGTCAGTAGTTTGCAGTCATATATCACAGGTCGTTTTTGGACTTCAAAACGTGCGCGCCAGACGCTTTCAGTGCGTTTGGGCCTTAACAGTTCTTAGTAGAAAGAATCCTGCACACTGTTCAACTTATCACCGTTTAATACTTTACTTACTAGTCCTTGTTCAGAGTAAACAGGCATCAAGACAGTGACATATCTTATATGCACAATGCTCCGCCCCTTTCTCAACCTGTGTGGGACAGTGATTGGATGATTGAATTTGCCTCCTTGGATCATATATCCGGTGCATTGTTAGAGTTTAAACTCCCCAACAGTATATGGAGCAGTTAGACCGACCACATTAAAATACTTCTTACAGGTTAATGCTTCAATAATTTAACACTCTGACAGGATGAGGACTTTTACTTTTGATACTTCAGTACATTTTACTGCTAATTAGGGCTGGGTGATATATCAATATTTTATCGATATCGTGATATGAGACTAGATATCGTCTTAGATTTTGGATATCGTAATATCGTGATATGGCATAAGTGTTGTCTTTTCCTGGTTTTAAAGGCTGCATTACAATAAAGTGATGTCATTTTCTGAACTTACCAGACTGTTCTAAAACAGGGAAGGAAACCCTGTCTTTGCATTTTATTTTGATCACAGTCTTGTTTTAATGAAAGTGCTTGTGACATCTCACATGTGGCTTTGACTTACAACTGAACATTTAGCCCACTTCGTAGAAAATACCGAGATATATATCGTGTATCGCCATTCAGCCTAAAAATACCGAGATATGATTTTTGGTCCATATCGCCCAGCCCTACTGCTAATACTTCAATACTTCTTTTACTGAAGTAAATGCAGAACTTTTACTTTTACTGGAGTATTTATTTTATAGGATTTGTTATACTTTTTCCACCGCTGCAGTGAAGTAAACAACATTACAAGTGGAGATACTGGCTGGACAAAATACATTTTTCAAAAATGTGTCCTCATGGATCTCCAGCTGAAAAAAAGCCAAGGTGCTCTGTCTGTCTGTCTGCCGGTACAAACATTACAAAGTCTTTATTTTCATGTCTACATAGTTAAAAACAAACTACCAACATGTGTCAACCAGATCTGGACTTTGTCAAGGTCCAGTAAAAAATGTAAAAAGTTTTTTACATTTTTTGACAGAGTCATCCTCCACCTTGCGTTCTGACTCTCAGATCCAGGCAGCGCTCTGTTCCCTCGTTCTTCTTCATCACAGCGGAGCGTTTGAGGCTCGATGTTCTCGTCTGCAGTTCTGCTGATCGATAACGTACCTGCTGCTGCCTGAGCTGAACCGACCCGCCGCAGCAAAGCCCCGCCCATCTGGGACCCCGAGCGGCTTAAAACAAACAAACGCTACGAATTATGCACAAGTGCCATTCAGCGCACGGCTGCTGGCTGGCAGGGAGATTCTGTGTCTGGAGATGGAGAGATGCTACCTTTTCCTCCTCCTCCTCCTCCTCCTCCCTCCTTCCCTTCCCCCCCCCCCCCTTCCTTCCCTCCTTCCTTCCCTCCCTCTCTCTCTCTCTATTCCCTCCCTCCCTCTCTCCTCCTTCCTTCCTTCCATCACTCGTCCCTCCTCCTTCCCTCCCGCTCTCCGCCCTCCTTCCCTCCCTCTCTCCTCTCTCCCTCGCTCCCTCTCTCCTCCCTTCCTACCTCTTCCTTCCCTCCCTCCCTCTCTCCTCCTTCTTTCCCTCCCAGCCTCTCTCCTCCCTCTTTCCATCCCTCTCTCCTTCCTTCTCTCCTCTCTCAGTCCCTCTATCCCCCCTTCCTTCCCTCCCTCCCTCTCTCCTTCCTTCCTCCTGCCCTCCCTCTCTCCTCCTTCCTTCCTTCCATCACTCCTCCCTCCTCCACCCTCCTTCCCTCCCTCTCCTCTCTCTCTCCCTCGCTCCCTCTCTCCTCCTTCCTCCCTCCTTCCTTCCCTCCCTCCCTCTCTCCTCCTTCTTTCCTTCCCAGCCTCTCTCCTCCCTCTCTCCCTCCCTCCCTCCTTCCTTCTCTCCTCTCTCGGTCCCTCTATCCTCCCTCCCTGCCTCTCTCCTCCCTCCTTCCCTCCCTCTCTCTGTCCTCCCTCCCTCCCTCCTCCATTGCTCCCTCTCTCCTCCTTCTTTCCTTCCCAGCCTCTCTCCTCCCTCTCTCCCTCCCTCCTTCCTTCTCTCCTCGCTTGGTCCCTCTATCCTCCCTCCCTCCCTCCCTCTCTCCTCCTTCTTTCCTTCCCAGCCTCTCTCCTCCCTCTCTCCCTCCCTCCCTCCCTCCTTCCTTCTCTCCTCGCTTGGTCCCTCTATCCTCCCTCCCTCCCTCCCTCTCTCCTCCTTCTTTCCTTCCCAGCCTCTCTCCTCCCTCCCTCCCTCCTTCCTTCTCTCCTCGCTTGGTCCCTCTCTCCTCCATCCCTCCCTCTCTCCATCCTCCTTCCCTCCCTCTCTCCTCCCTTCCTCCCTCCTTCGTTCCCTCCCTCCCTCTCTCCTCCTTCTGTCCTTCCCAGCCTCTCTCCTCCCCCTCTCCCTCCCTCCCTCCTTCCTTCTCTCCTCTCTCGGTCCCTCTATCCTCCCTCCCTCCATTTCTCCTCCTTCCTTCCTTCCCCTCCCTCTCTCCCTCCCTCCCTCCTTCCTTCTCTCCTCTTTCGGTCCCTCTATCCTCCCTCCCACCCTCTCTCCTCCCTCCCTCTCTCCTCAGCTCGGCTGTGGGAGGTTTGATAGATGGCGTCTCTTGTTTCGGCAGCGTTATCTCCGGCCCGCCGAGCGATCGTCATCTGCCACTTATCAGCTCTATAAACACTCCTCTCCTCCTCCTCCTCCTCTTCCCCCGCTCCGCACAGGAGGGAGGGGAGGAAGAGACGACAAGGGGAAGCAGAGTGGAAAGAGGAGAAGGGAGTAGGGAAATGGCAGAAGGGAGAAAGGAAAAGCGAAGGAGAGGAGGAGAGAGAGTGGAGGGAAGGGGACACAAGAGAGATGAGGGGAGAAGGGAAGGAGGAGAGAAGGAAAGGAGGAATGCAAGGGAGGGAGAGGGAAGCAGAAGGAAGAGAGGAGAGGGGAGGGAACAGAGAGAGAGGGGAGGAAAAGGGAAAAAGGGGGTGGGAGGAGAGGTGAGGGAAGGAGAAGAGAGAGATGAGAGGAGAAGGGAGGCTAGATTGTGGAGGAGAGAGAAGAGTGAAGGAGAGAAGGGGGAGGGAAGGGAGAAAGGAGGGGGGAGAGGTGAGGGAAGAAGGGATGGATAGAGGAGACAAGGGGAGAAGGGAAGTAGAAGGGAAGGGGGCAGCAGAGGAAGGAGGGGGAAGGGAGGAGGAGAGGGGAGGAACAGGGAGAGAGAAGAAGAGAGAGGGGAGGAGAGGAGGTGGACAAATTCAGTTTGTCCCCACGCTGTCGGAGCCAGATTTTATTTATTTATTTTTTTTTCAAAATCGGTCAGTTCCATCTGTGCAGTATTGGGTTTTATGGCCTGAGACTCAATTTCTCAAAGGTCACTTCCACTTGGGGAATATTAGTTTTATGACGATTCGCTTTCAGGAAGAAAAACCTCTTTTACACACTTCAGTACTAGAGAGGGGAGTCCAGCTGGTCCAGTGAGCAGCAGGAAACTGGTTATACTGAGACTGTCCTGCTGAAGGAGAAGTACTGATACTTACTTACTGCTACTGCTGAACAGAGGTTGGCAAATCAAGCCTGTTCTACTATGGTCCATGGTCCTGGAACGATTTGCAGGCCAATCTCAAACTTGAGATCCTTATCTCTTTAAATGATTTTAAACTTAGAATAATGGAAGTGGTCACTGCTATCTGCAGTTGCTTCAACTAACAAACACATGACTAAATATTGCTGCCTTGTTTATGCGCTGTATTATGTAATGTATTCTTGTCGTACCTATTGTTGCTGTTGTGATTTGATGTTGTTGTCCTGTTATGTGTTTGATGCTGCTATTTGACCCTGTCTTGGCTAGGTCTCACTTGTAAAAGAGGTTTTATCAAGCTTATTTCATGATATTTTTAGTCAAATTATCTCACTGCACTGGCAGATAATCTTGCTGATTTCAGTAAATTTCACTTGATACGTGCCAATATGACTTCTTTCTAGAAAATCATCATAAAACAATGAAGAAAATCCTGAAAAAAGAAACAATTTCACTTTTACCAAGTAAATGTCCTGAAACAAGTTACATTCTCCTGAAAACAAAGTCTAATTTGTTGAAACAAAGAATGTAAAAAAAAATCCTAAAATAAGCTTGATAAGTCTGGATACAAGATAAAATAACTTAACAGGTTTGTCAGTCTTTATAGTGTAAGTAGAAGTAAAAGTACTGGTGTAAAAATCTACTTCAGTAAAAGTACAAAGTGTGTGATTTAAAATGTCCTCAGAGTAAAAGTTCCTGAGTTCCTCTTTAGAACAGAGAACGTTGTCAGCTGTGATCTTTTCCATGTGATTCTAAAAGGAGAGAGGACAGAGTTCAGACTAGATTCTTTTCACTGGAAACATTAGAAATGAGAAAATAAAGTGCAGAAACAAAGTAAAGTCAGATTCCTCTTCTCACTGTGAATGGATCCACAGTTTGTCAGTTTACTGTTGATCCAGTTTCTGCTGCTGATGGAGAGACACACAATCTGTTCTGTGATGGATGGGATTTAAAATGCAGCTGATTATAATACTTCAGTAAAAATGCAGTTATGTAAAAGTAAAATCACTGACTTTTTAAAAATACTCCAAAAAGTACAGGTACACAGAAAAACCTACTCAATTACAGTAATGGGAGTAAATGTAATTAGTTCCTTCCACTACTTGTCAAGCTTGATGAGAAAGGAGTGAACCTCCCCTGTAAAAAATAAAAGGTTAAAAAACATATCGGTGTTAGCGGTGATTTGCTAATGAGCGATTGTTATTGAAAGATTGCCTCTCCTGCTGTCGCGGTGCAGCGAGGCGTTCGTTAATGCGGGGTCATTAATTGCGGTGGGTGGCCGGGTGTTTTTCCTGCTGGGGTCCCCGGTGTCATATCAGCCTAATGAATTGTTTATGTAAACTAACGGCGATGTTTAATACCTGCCTTTTTTTTAAATGAATGAATCAAACGGAGCAGAAGCGAGAGCCAAATGTCATCAATTAAAGTGTTGAGCAGGGCTGAACAACAACAACGAAAACAAACACATAACGGCGGTTGTGTAATTTTTTACCAGATAATAGCCTGATTCAACCAAACATCATGATGGGAAGCCAAACGTCGAACATCCAAACAGCTTTCTGTGTCTTAATTACTAGCTGCTGCAGATCCAGTGGGATGGAAAAACTCAAATCCTTTACTTATGTTAAAGTAGCAATATCATAAGGGAAAAATACTACAGTAAAAATAAACATTCTGCATTCAAAATTGTACTTAAGTAAAAGTATTAGCAGTAAAATGTGCTGAAGTATCAAAAGTAAAAGTCCTCATTCTGTCAGAGTGTTAAATTATTGAAGCATTAACCTGTCAGAAGTATTTTAATGTTGTCGGTCTAACTGCTCCATGTACTGTTGGGGAGTTTAAACTCTAACAATGCAACATATTTTATGAGCTTAGTGTATGTTTTGCGTGTAAAACCTTATTCTGCAGAGTAAGTAGTAAGTCCAGCCGGCAGATAAATGCAGTGGAGGAAAAAGTACAAGATTTCCCTCTGAGATGTAGTGGAGGAAAAGTAGAAAGTCTCACAGAATGGAAATACTCAAGTAAAGTGGCAGTACCTCAAACTTGTACTTATAGTACAAGTATAGAAAGCCTGGGAGATGAGAAAAAAGAAGCTCTTTATCAAGATAAACTGTAAGTTTGTAGCAGCTCTTTTCAGTGTATTGTTCATTTGAAACCTATCATTTCAAATATGTTATTTGAAGGAATATAGTAGTACTGTATAATGTGGTAATTATTTCTTTTTTTTGCTTTTATATGTATCACCGGAAGATGTATGTTTTGTCAAATGGTGGTGTCCTGTAATCCCATGTGGGATGGGCCAGATGTTTGGCATGACACAGAAATACAAATAAACGAACTAACTAACTATCTAACTAACTATAGTTCTTGAGTAAATGTACTTAGTTACTTTCCACCTCTGGGATTGGGAAACATCATGGGCGATGTTGGTAATAGGGTCATTTTCTGGCAACAGAAATGATTCGCCCTCGTGTCAGAGAGGCGACATCATGGGCCAAAAAACAGGCAAATCTGCTGTGATGAAATATTTATTTAATACCTGGAGGCGGTGTGCGATCAGCCTCAAGTTGTCACTGTTACTCATTTGTATTTGCCGATGCCGTTTGAGCCTGAAGGCAGACAGAGTAAAACCTTGGAGGAGGTTTTGACACCGTGCCTTCAGAGCAAAGTGTCCCGTACTGGACTGGACTCAGCGAAATCAAACTCTCTGGGTGAGTTTTCTTCACATCCATCCTCAAAGAGGAAAGATCAGAACGTGTTTCGACCCAGACGCACGGCATGCTGGGAAGGATTGCTCCAAGGTTTTGCATCAACTCTGTTCAAGATGCAAGAAAACAAAACTTCTGTGGAAAAAAAAACCTATCACTACTTGAAGTTCAGGATTCAGTATCTGTAAAATATAGAAGATCCAGTCTGTAAAAGTGGTATTTTGTTACCTAGTCGTTCACAAAAAATCCATAAATTGTTTTAAATTTCTCAGTCGTATCACTTTTTTTAAATGGAATATATCTTGGATTACTCTTTGGGACATTTTGAAATGAAAACTGTTCATATAACAAATTTTGCCTGTAGCAAATATTCAGCCTCACTACATCATCTCACTGCAGCGGCACAGCGGGAAGAAACTTCTGTGGTTTTGTTAACATTTTGGTCTTAAAATTGTCAAATAAACCCGATGAAGTTGAACGCGATTTTCATGAACCAGCGTGAACCCTTTAGATCTGCAAGATACTCACATTTATTTTCAAATTTAGTCTCCATCTTTGTCACTCAGCCTCATCACTGTGGTGTTTCTGCACTGCTCTTCCCACAGATCACCTGTCAATCAAACAGTGTGGGCGGAGCTTGGATTTTCTATTGATGCAGTTTGAGTTTCTCTTTTCTTTGTCTGTTCAGCCATGGTGGCTATCGCTGCTCATGCTAACTACCCAGTTCTTCTTCTTCTGTTTATTCCAAACAAACTGGAAACGTAAAACGCATCACTTCCTGTACGGCAGAGGATTTTTTCTCTCCTCTTCTCTCTTTCAGCCATCTTATCTTTCTCCTTCTCCTGTTTCTTTCCCTCTTTTGTCTTTCCCCCTCTCTCTCTCACTCACCCCCACTTCTCTCAATTTCCTCTTCTTTCCTTTCCTTTTCTGACCCTCTGTCTCCTTTTCTGTCCTTCTTTCTCCCTCTTTCTCTCCTCCTCTCTCTCTGAATCTCCAATACCTCTCTCTCTCTCTCAATCTGTCTCCATCTCTCCTTTTCTCTCTCCACCTCTCTCCCCCTCTGCCTCCCTCGCTCTCTATCTTTCTTTCTTCCCCTCCTTTCTTCCTTTTGCCCCTCTCTCTCTCTTTATCTGTATCTCTCCAGCTCCTTTTCTGTCTCCCCCCCCTCTCTCCTCTCTCTCTCTCTCTCTCTCTTTCTCTCACTCTCTCTCTCTTCCCTCCATTGAGAGGTAATGGTCTCTCGTCCCCCAGGTGGCCCTGGATGGTATTTCGGCCCCCTGCTTTTGAATTTAATTACACACGGCATTGTCTTCATGAAGCCCCCCCATATTAACACCCCCCCCCCACACACACACACACACACACACACACACACTCCAGCCCCACCCATTGCTGCTGTTTCATACTGCAGGCAATAACACCCGGGGGTGGGGTGGGGATGGGGGGGTAGGAACAGATTGAAGGCTGAAAAGTTGATATCGGAAATCAAATTAATGCAAGTGAGAGTGAAACCACATCTAATTAAGACGCTTTTGAAAAATGACGGGGAAATCAGTTTGGACAGAAATACTCCCGACTTGTTGCAGGTTATGAGATGAAGAGTTTGCTTCTAAAAAATCAGTTCGATGTTCATTCAACACTGAAACTGATAGAGGATATATTCTGTTAAAGTGATTTTGTCAAGCAAGGACTTAAATAACCTGCTGTCCCATTAAAATACCTCCAATATGCTTCAACGTTCTGCGAAACCGCAAAAAATATCCATTTTAACAAGCCACCGTGTCTCATATTCATTTTTTTTTTACAATTTTTCTGAAAACTAGTGGAGAATAATAGTTTCAGTATCTTGAAACAAGGCAGATTAAGGCAGATCACTCCTCTAGTATCAAGAAAAATTCTTAAAACAAGTTTGAAATCAAATTATGAAATGATGAAATAAAATTATCTCACACTGCTGGCAGATTTTTTTTCTCTTGTTTTAAGAAAAATGAGATGCGGAGATTCAAAACTACAGATTAAATCACTTCCTCAGACAGATATTTTCTTGCATTTCTTCCCTTACTAAGTGTGAATGGCGTCTTTTTCAAATGGTTACGGCTTCTATAGTAAACGGAGAAAAACTGTTCTTTAATTGATGTAGAATTTATTGGATCTGATGGAGGGAATGGGTATTGGAACAACATGCTGCTTGGATGCTTGGATGAATGGGACGGCGTTGGCCCAGTCTGGCCTACTCGTAGATGATGATGTAAGCAGGTGGGTTTTCTCTGCCATCCGGTGAGAGTCTGAATTTGAATCTGTTGCTGAATCCAAATGTCCACCCTCCGGTCTTGTGGACTGAGCCCTCGCGGACTTCAGTCGTACGTACCGTGGCGTGTTCAACGTCATCACGTCAAGTCTGCGAGGGCACGAGACTGCGAGGCTGTATGAGCCGCTGATTGACAGGCCTCAAGTCTGTTTCACTCGTTGCCGTGGAAACGTTCGAAGCAACAGGCTAGCGACAACTACAGTCATGTACACGGTGATCGCTGCAGCACTTGCGTATGTAATCTTTCTGATCCTTACATGATACCAGAGGCCAAGGGTTGTTTTACCTGACCGTCTACCTTTTATAGGCTACCATCACTTAAAGACTACAATAATAAAATGCATTTTGATTACCTCTATAGCCTATACTTCTACATATTTCTGTGTCATGATTTTCTGTGTCATGATGTGGTTGAATATTATTTCTGGCCTACATGATTCAAGTAACGTTTTAATGAAGTCGTTGTTTTACACATTCATAAGTTCTTTTTGTTTTTTTGTTCGGCAATTGGAAAAACTACAACGTCACGTCCATGTTGCAATGAATTGTGGGTAATTAAATCAGTGAAGTCTGGTGAAGTCTGCACCCCAAGCAGACTCTCTGGAAGTCTGCAGAAAGTCCGCTTGAGGCCCCTTGTGGACTGGATGAATTGTGGATTTGGACAGTCCTCAGCACTCGCAGACTTCCCGGGAACGCGCCCGCAAAGTCCGTGAGTCTGCAAGTGCGGTGAAGTCTGAATATTTGGATTCATCTTGAATCTCCCGCTGGGTGTGCGCATCACCTGGTCGACGCGCTCGCTCGAATTGGGTGCGTGACGTCATTCCATCTTGTTTGGGCCCCAATACTTTGGGATTCCCACTTCGCGCGTGTCCCCGTTCACGACCCCTTGCTGCTTTTCTTTCCTTCATTTTAGTCACAACAAACTCCGGCCCGATGAACGGCTTAGGCCTACTGTTCGTCCAATTCCAAAGGGTAAAGCAGCTGAACTGGTCTTTTAAAAAATTACATTTGACGGTAATCTAATGGCACATGATCTAATTCTTGCATCTCTTTCGATAAACACTTGTTCAATCCTCCCCGTTTTCCATACATGCTTGGGCCCCAACCTTGAACGGGACAGGTTTGGTGACAGGATGGACGTGGTGTGCGGATCTCAGTTCCATGAGATATTCTTTTCTCCAGCGATTCCAAAAGTTGTTGTTAAAAGTTGTAACATCTGTTGTCGATACGGCCACCTCTTGTTCAGTTGTGTTGCGTTCGTTTTTGCTATGCTCGCATCTGGGACTGGCTGTGGAGGAAGAGCTGTGATTCGCTGGCCAACTAAGAAGTGAGCAGGGGGTTAGCGGTGACGGTTCTCTGCTGTCGGTGTGGAGGTAAGTTAGTGGTCGGGAGTTAATAGGCTCGTTTGAGATGACTACCTGCTCGCCTGGAAAATAGACGAGAGTAGCCGAGTGCAGTCAGGCGAGGAGTCAACAAGCCGAACACTCCTGATTGCACACTTTCTTCTTCTTCAGTTTTGTTTAACAGCGGTTGATAAACAATTTAGAAGATGCATTACTGCCACCCACACTCACTGCTCTAACGACCCAGACCTTCACGTTACTTATTTTTATTTTAATGTAGGCATTACAGGTGTCATTTATGGAAAATATTACATAGCGTTCTAATAAAATAATATACGGACTGCCCATGGAGTGACATCTTGGAACAGATATAAAAACTGAAGTGTCTTCATTTCGCTGTGGGTGTGTGATACAACTGTGATGAACCAATGAGCGCTCAGCTCGAGGCGTTTCCCATCATCCTCGGAGCTGTGCAGTCGGTGGAGAGCAGCTGCAGCGCCTCGCTCCAAAAACTGCAGCCGCCTCGAGATTCCCGTGGCTCGAGCAGTCGAGTCGGCGGAACAAGTCGGACAACTTTTCTAACCATCATGCAACGGACCAAGCAGTCGCTGCTCAAAACTGCGCAGGACTTGCTCATCTCATGAGCCTTATCACTGCTTCCACTTCACTGATCAGTGTCTGTAGTTCCTCGAATTGAAGATATGCCTTTCCGAGTATTTTTCTGAGACATGTTTTGACTGATCTCACCAATCGCTCCCACATTCCGCCCCACCAAGCGGCTCTTTCCACAATGTACTTCCAGGTGAGTTTCTTTCCTGCGAAAAACTCCTGTACATCTTTTCCTTTTACTAAGTTCCACAAAGATTTCAAATCTTGATCAGCTCTTTTAAACTTTGCATTGTCAGAATAGATAACACTACAAATGCCTCTTCTGGCTGGAAATCGTCGGAATGCCAATAGAAAGGAGTCTGCAGTGAGATCTGACACTAATTCCAAATGGACCGCTCTTGTCATAGCGCATGTGAATAATGCAATGTGCGCTTTCTTGCTGTGCGGTCTTACGTATAATGGTCCAGCAAAATCAACACCAGTTACCATAAACGGCTGCGCTTCTCTTAACGGCGCAGTGACCTGTTGTCCCGCTTTAACTTTAAATCTCCGACAGGTCAGGCATTTTTGGATAATTTTCTTTGTCATTTGTCTACCTTTTATTATCCAATACCTTTCTCTCACTTGAGTCAATGTCGATTGTAGACCCAAGTGCATTACCTCCCTGTGTGAATTTTCAATTATCAGCTCAGATAGTTTGTCATTTCCTTTTTGCGCATAAGTTCAAGTTCAAGTTCAAGTTTATTTATATAGCACATTTCATACGACAGGCGTAGACTCAATGTGCTTCAAAATAAAAAGCAAAAAATAGGCAAAGATCATACATGACAAAAACATATAAGATAGGGACATATAACATAAGAAGGTATTACATAAATAAAAACATATAAGAAGATAAAAAATATATAAGGTATTACAATAAAAAGGAATACGATAAGAAGGTATTATCACTATTATTAAAAAGGGAATAATAGTAATAATACTGATTCTAAAATAAAATACAATAAAAGTTCTCCTGTTAACCACACACTTTAAACCTAACTAAAAGCTTGCGAAAAGAGATATGTTTTTAGTCTGCTTTTAAAGGAAGACACTGTTGTAGCAGACCTTAGTTCATGTGGTAGAGAATTCCAGAGAGTAGGACCATAATGACTGGTTTCATGGAGCCTCCCTCCAACGCGCAAAAGTCCTGCTTCATCCAGGAATGGTTTCAAGGTGATGATCTTCGATTGTCTGCCCAATTCTTTGTCTGATTTCAGTTGTTTGATTTCTTCTAGTTGTTACTTCTCCTTCAGTATTCTCTGTGCGCAGGTAAGCTGCTGCACAATATGCACTTTCACTTGCATCAGAAAAAATGTGAATCTCTTGCGTTATATTTTCACTGATCGTTAATTCTGCATCATAACGTCCATTAATAGATATGGATTCCAATTCTGGTATTTCAGCGCACCACTGTTCCCACTTAGTGTACAGATCAATTGGCAACTTTTCATCCCAATCAATTCCTTTCTCCCACATCTCTTGGAATAAGCACTTGACTTGATTGTGAATGGGGATAAAAATCCAAATGGATCGAATATGTGTGCAGCTGATTGTAATACTCCTCGTTTTGTGTCTCTTTTGGTTTGCAGATATTCCGTTACATCTTTTACTCCGCATATGAAATCATCAGTTTCAGTTCTCCATGTCAATCCCAGCACTATTAATGGTGTCTGACCCTTGATTTCCACCTGTTCCGTCCCCTTTTCCGTTTTCCATTCGTTTTGCAATAGGGAGTTGGTTTTCCATTTGCACAAGTTCATGCTTGCCATTCATGCTTGACATGATTTCCTTGGTTCTCTTGGATAACTCCAAGGCTTCTTTTACACTGTGCGCGCCTGTTATAAAATCATCTACGTACAGGCATTCATTTAGCATTTTTACTACTTCTGGATCCGTTGTTTCATATTTCCTGATATGATGTCTAATAGTAGCTGCTAACAGGAATGGGCTGGAGGATGCGCCAAATGGCACGCGAGTCATCCGCAAGGTCATTAGTTGAACAACTTCCATAGGGACTGGTTTTTCTTTTGTCCATAAAAACTGCAGTACATCTCTGCTTTTTCATTTAATGAAATTTGCAAGAAGGCTTTGGTAATGTCGGCCATTAATGCGACTCTGTACTGTTTGAGTCCCACCAAAATGCTTAACAGGCCTGGGTTTAGATTTGGGCCTGTCAGCAAGCACTCGTTTAAAGAGCAACTATTTCTCTCATGCGAGGAAGCATCGAATACTACTCTCAGCTTGGTAGTGGCTCTGTCTTCTTTTATCACTGCATGATGTGGTAAATAATAGACTGGGTTCCCCGTTTGGATGCAATGTCCACCTTGCTTTCTTTCCATGGTAACCCGACATCGTACCTCTCCTCCTGCTCGTTGTACTTCACTGACTCCTCAAACTTTTGGATCGCTGTGTCGGTGGACATCTCCAGGTGCTGCTCCATGTGAATTCCCGAGGGATTCTGTTTCCCAGAACCCGCACAGTTGTTTTGACAGTGCTTGCTCCTCTCCTATACTCACATGCATCACTTCAACGTCCCGAGGTTAGGGTTGTGGTTACGTTGAGCATGGTGGCTGTTCCTTGCACTAGGCATCCGAATGCGCTCTCAAGCGCCACCGGTGCGTCGTCCAATCTCTCCATTCTTCCTGTGACAATTTTCCAGTAGTGGTCTCCTCCTATTAGAACTCCCAGGCTGTCGGTTTCAAGTCCTTTCACGGGGGGGTGTCTGCTGCTGGCAACCCCTTCTCTTCCAGTGTTCTTCTTAACTTTTGTTATGTTTGATGTGCACACACTGGGCATCTCTAGTAATTCTTTTTCTACACCCTTTCTCGTTTTCATTCCTCAAACGAACTTTAACGCGTCTGCTTGTTATATGTTTAGGTGTTACCGAGCCAAAAGTGTGCAGATTTAATATCTCTTCTCCGACAACTGGCAATTTTTTAATGGCCGAGAGATATCTTCCCTGATGAAGCTGCGTTGACTGCCTCCATCTAATAAACACCTGACTACTTGACTTTGCCTAGGCGTTTCTATCCACACTGTGGCCGTTTGCAGTAAAACTGTGCTGCCTTCAGAATTACTAGGGGAAATTGATACTACAGCATCTACTTGTTTCTCATGTGCACTATTGTTGTCACTCTTGGGTTGACTGCATACTGTTCTGTGGTGTCTTTTTCCACATCCATCACAGGAGATTTTGTGCGCTCTGTAGTTGCGCGCAATGTGTCTCGCCTCCAGGCAGACGAAACAGCGTCCTTCCTTTCTCAACTTCTCTCTCCTGATTTCCACTGTTTTGTCCGTGCATTCTCTTGCCTTGCGATTCGTTTTCCCACAGAATATGCATTCAAAATCACTTGCGCTTGCAGTGTGAAATGCCGCGGTAGAAGCTGTGCCAAATGTCTCTTTGCCTCTCCAATTCCTGTCTCGTGTCACATTTCTTTCTTCGGGTTGTGGAGTATCCCTCTTCAGGGTCAGATTAGTTGCTCTCTCTCGACTCTGTACTCCTTTTGCACGAATGCCATTAGTTCTTTTACATTAAGCACAGTGTCAGCATCTATTTGACGCGTAAACTCAAGCGTTATTTCTTCAGGAATTATTTTCATTAATATAGGGCATTATAGGCTTCCATAAGCATCTGCTACAACACCTATAGAGTCTAAACTGCGCACCAGCACCTCGTACAGTTTACGTAATGCGGTTATTTCTGTGGCCTTTTTAACTGGAGTTAGATTCAATAGTTTGTTCATATGCGCATTGATTGGATTGGATTGGATTTATTTGAAAGTTAAAATAAATACATGCACATTTCGCTCCAGATGAGGCCCAGCACATACATTTAAATAACAATTGAGGATAAAAACACAGTAAAGTCAACAACTTAATTCCACTGTGGTCCTCTTACGAACAATACATAACAATGCATACATTACATAACAATGCATATATTAGAGAAAAAAAACACCTGTGAACAAATGCAGATTATCGCACCAGTTTTTCCAAAAAATATTTTTTTACTTATGATTTGAACTGTTGTTTTGATTCTGTAGTTTTTATAGACGCTGGTAGACCATTCCAAGTAACAGCTCCAGAGTAAGCAAAAGTGCTTTTTCCTATCAATGTCCTAAAACTATGGGTTATCACATCAGTGTCACTGGCTCTGGTCCTGTAATTATGGGAGTTACTGACTCGTGTGAAGTAGCCTCTAAAATAATTGGACGCAGTGTCAATTACAAGATCTTTACGGCCAAATCGTTGCTTTAGCATATTGATTGCACTGTCATAATTTGCATCAGATAAAGACAAGCCTGCGGCCACATTTGCTGCGGTTCCAGTTAGAAATGATTTTAAATAACTGAATTTATCTGATTTACTTAGGTTTGCATTAGAATGAATTGCCATTTCATATTGACTCCAAAAGTTTTGCCACTCGCTTATATTGCCAGAGAACTTCTGGATTACCAGTTTGGGAAGCTTGATTGTTTGACTCCAGTATCCTCCCTGGCTTGAGCTTGATGAATGAATGAATGAATGAATTTCTTTATTTGAACAGGGACAAAGTACAAAGAACATTAACCTTATAAAACAAGGAGAGATGTAATGTACCAGGTTTTAGCAAATTGCTATTTTCCGCCCGTTGATCCATGTACGCTTCCATTAATCCATCCAAGTAGTCCATAGCAGTCAGAACTTCTTCATCCAAGTCATCCTCCTTGGTCTGTGCTTCAATGTCTCTGTCATACTCTATTAGAGTCCTTTCCTTCGATATCAACATTTGGATTCTCCATTAACATTACCCCATCGATTTTGTTCAGCAACTTGGTCATAGCTGTCCGAACAGTCCAGTCCCTCTGATCCTTGTTAGCCTGGAAATATTCTCCGCCGTGGCTCCTTTCTTTGTCTTTTCCAGCCGTGTCAATCCATGGTTCCCTCTGGTTCGAGTAGATCAGATCCGTCCCGGGTTTCGGCACCAAATTTTACGGCTTCTATAGTGTCTTCTATATTTCTTTCTTTCATTTTAGTCACAACACGGTGCTCATCTCATTTTGGGACAAAACGTCCTCGGATGTTTTTTTTGGGACTTTCAGGTTCTGCACCTGAGTTTACCCAATGAAAGAAATAGCAAAACTATTACTTCTCATCACTGTTGGCTCTTCTTTATTATCTGCAAGATGTTTTTTTTTCTTTGTTTTTTTTTCTGTTGGCTTTTCTTTATTATCTGCGAGACATGCGGCGATATGGTTGGGAGCATCAGAGCGCGTCTTGCAGGCCACAGAAAAAAACAGAAGGCGATATATTTTAATTTGCCCTGGGATCACCGCTATCATGATCAACTAATGTGATTACATCGCTGCACTGTGTCACTGCAGCGCCGGGGCTGCGCTGCTCCCTCTGCCTCCGGTTTTGAAGGATGGCTGTTGTTTTCTTCTCATTATACGGGTCCTGAAATGTACCCGGGAGGGTGAGGGAGAGGTATGGAGGTTGGGTTGGGGGGGGGGGGGGTGGTTGAAATAACGACCCCTCGGTGCTGCAAAAGCATCTATTCTGTTCGTCCAAGACTGGTGGAGCCGGCCTGGGCCTTTCCCTTTTGTCAACAGTGAAAAATGAAGCATTTCTGAATCCCCGGCACTCGCTGTGTTTCCCTCTAGGCGCCTCAGATACATTGAGTTAACATAAAGCAAAATTCAGGACAGGGGCGGCCCGGGTGACAAATGAAGCGCCTCCGTGTGTTTTGGAGGGAAAATAAAGGGGCCCCTTTTGTAGAATGAGATTTGGTCCTCGTTACTTCCTTCGGGCCCGATTTTTTTCCCCCAGCCCAAATGTATTTGAGAGGTGATACAACTGTACAGTGTAAGATGGAATATTCTGGAAATGGAACGTGGAAAAGACTGAATAATCTGAATATAGATCATTTTCCTTCATCTCGCTCTCATTCTGTAGTCCTTCTGTACTTCATTTGTATTCCGATTTTGTCACATTACGCCTTAATTTCACAGCGCGCCGCCAGTCAGGCTAAAAGAAATGTCGGCCTGATCGGGGCGTCCGGTCCGCTGCCGGTCCTTAAGAATGGATCCAATTTGGGTTTTGGAGAGACGCTCGCCAGGGGGACAGATGAGGCGGCGGGTGACGTTTCCCGTTCTGGAGCGGCGCTCTCGTCCGGCTCGCACTCATTTACTGTCCGCAGCAGAGGAAGGGGAGGGGGGGCGGAGGGTCCGGATAGCTCTTGGCTATGTTTCGTCAAGGCCGCGGCGCCCCGGTGTTGGGAGGTCCAAAGACTTGTCGGCTAATTAGAGGGAGCCCGCTGCCTGTGATGTCGTCACGCTCGCCGGGCCGCGTGGCGAGCCGCTCCGGGAAGCCGGGCGGCCGCTCGTGTTGCTGTGGAGTTTTCTGATTCCCTCCCAAGGAAAATCATGTTGAGCGCTTTCATGTTTGTTTGTGTTTGGGTACATATCAAGCTTTTTTCTCTGATTCTGTATCAGTAATTTAATGTGTGTGTATGTGTGTTGTTGTGTGTGCATGTGTGTGTGTGTGTGTGTGTGTGTGTGCAGATGCGTGCGCGGGTCTGTCAATTAGGCTTTCCTGCAGATGCAACTGAAATGGGTTTTGCCTTGCCAATTACCAAAGGCACTTTAGGCAACAAAGTCTTTAGTTGTTTGACTGAGTCCGGTCCCAAAGTTGCCTGCTGTTTACTGTCTCCGCCTGTGTCTCGTTTGAACTTAATTAATCCTTTAAAACGTTCTTGGGAAATCAATGCTTTGCTGCTGCTAGTTTACTTCCAAAGTGAGATGTCCACTGTTTGAAAAAAATGACTCTGACAAAAGGATTGATGGCATTAAATTGAAAACAATTATGGTGTTTTGTTTTTTTGTTTTTTTAATGATAGTCAGTAACTTACACTATCAGTCAAAAGTTTGGATGCGCCTGATTGAATGTTCTGTTTTTCATTCTCTTAAAGCCGTTTTGATCTAAAGGCTTCTGCTTAAATGCTGGAAATGAGTTTCTTAGACAAATATAAAAAGTGAAGTTGATCCTATGTATGAATTTCTTTCCAAAGCCTTTGCCTTTCCATCAAGGCAAATGGCGGCTACTTTAAAGAATCTAAAATATAAGATAGTTTTTTTGGGTCACTGCATAATCCTGTTTGTGTTATTTCATAGTTTTGATGTGTTTACTATTATTCTAAGATGTGAAAAATAGCACAAATAAAGAACAATGCTTTTGACTGGTAGTGTGCATTCTTGGCCGCTGCACAAAAACACCTTTACAGACACATTTCTTTATGTTTTAGAGATAAATTTGCTGATTAACATGAGATTTTGATCTGATTTAAATTTAACAACACTGCTTTTAGGGTCTGGGAAAAGTCATGGAGGGACATTTCGAAAACAGATATTTTGCTTCTAAAAATTAAAAACAGCCTTCAGTTGACCACGGCTTGTTCTTTCTAGTGTTAACTTGAGGTGATGCAGTTAAAGAAAGGCTAGTTTGAGATTTGCATGCACTCAATAATACTGTTTTAGTGATTTATGAAAATCTCCCAAATAAATAAAGTACTTACAAGGGTCTAACAGTACAGCATGGGTAAAAAGTCTTCATATGTAATATCTGTACTTCTGTATAGTGTTGTTACACACTTGTTTATAGAAGTACTAACAGTGTTTTTCTGTTCATGCAGTACTTAGGTTAATACTGTGCAGTAAGGACAGTGTACAGAGGCAGTTTGAGGCACAGGTCCATGGTTACACAAGACTTGGCATAAATTGAGTGGTGAATTATGCCTTGACAGATTGAAAGACTAATTAGAAAAGCTATTGGTGAGTTTGGAGGACCATGGCAGAGTCAAGGCTCTCTATTTGCATATCCTTCATCTGCCTGGTGTGTCAACAAAGGAGACTCGCTCTCTCTTTCCACACCGGTGTATTCAGATGCAAAGCAAAGTGAATGTAATTATGTGTCCTTTCTTTTTTTTTTCATAACATTTTGTTCTGCCTTTAATATTTGCTCCCCCGTGAATTTCAATTGTAGCCCTCCAATTGTTTCCTTTTAAGGTGATAAAAAGAGGTCTGTGTGAGGTTTAATTCTATTTGTGTGGAAATTTGCCGTAATATTCGCCTGGCGGCAGGTGGGGTTAAAAATTCATATTCAGAAAGTGGAGATGCACCGCAGTAAGAGCTCATTTTAGCTGCGGGACGCCGGGATTTCTTGTTGAGGCTGCTGGAGGTGTTGTTGGCCCGATTCAACCAAACAACTGTGATTGGGAAAACACACGATAACCCCACTGACGTTCCCACTTTCACCGCCTTTTCCACTAAAATCCAAGTGTCAACATAGGCATTCACCTTAGTTCACCTAGCCTAAGAGATGGGTGCATTAGGTTTCAAGTGGATTGGGAAACATCCTCCCCTCAGGCCTTCAAAATAAAATGTCTACTATAGTGAGAAAACAGGCAATTTTTGGGGAATATAGCAGATATGTAGGACTGAGCAAATAGGTTGATTTGTATGTTCTGATGTAAGTCTAGTAATGTTGGGTTTTGTTTTGTATGGATGTTTCTATTTATGTTAGGATGTCTTGTGTGTGATAATTGTATAAGATGTCATGTTTTGTGTCTATAAAGAACCGAAAATAAAATCATATAAAAAAAAAAAAAAGCGAAAACAGGCAACAAACAGCAAACTAGGCAACATTTGTATTTAAATTACACCCATCTACAGCCTAAAGAGAATCCCATCCTTCCTAAATGAGACGCCATAGATTCGCTCTATTTCCCCAAATCCTGGTGTCAGGATGGTCACTGGTGGGAAATCCTCTCAACCAATAGGAAGTGATGAATTGAAACTAAACGGCAGCAACCGAGCGCTCTGTCCAGAGAAAGCTGGACTCACCAACGACGGTTGAACGAAAGAAATTTAGTTTACTGAAGTCACCTTCCATGCTTCCTGGGTAATGAAGTCCTTCAAACTTTCAAAAATGAAAACAGTTATCTCTCGCTGCCACTCGGGGCGCCAAAGTGCAAAGTTGCCTAGTGCAGTTTTATTTTTGCACAATTGTAATTTTGTCGTGGAATTAAAAACTCTTGACCTGGTCTTGCATGGATGTTACATTAACCTGTTCAAACCACATTCATTATCAAGCTGTTTGGATTAGTGACGTTCTTTTGTACATTTATGTGTAAATTATCCTTTACAAGACCTTTTAAAACATACATGTTTGTTTAGTTTTCATATTCAGAATGTATTTCACTGGATCAAGCTTTTGATTAGTTTAAGGTGTTTGGATTAGCAAGGTTCTGTTGTACACTGATACTCAAAGTACACTATACTGTATGTCCAAAAAGCGTTTGAGGATTTAGATTTAGAAGATAATTTTAGAATGCTGCTTTTTAACCATTTTAAAACGTCCAATGACCATGTAGTGTTTTGATTACTTTAAGAAAAATACCAAAATTGCTGTAATATGGTTTCTACCCAATGGTGGTGATAAAATTGTGTATTCATGGTGTTATTTTGTTTTCAGTGAACTGAACATTTCAGTGGTTTGAACAACCTCCATTTGGGAGGCGTTTGGATTAATGAGGTTCTGGTTCTGCTGTACATACCGTGTGTTTAAAGCTCAGGAGGCAGGAGGACGCATTGATTTTCTGTGAATCAGTCGAGCGCAGAGTTTAAGAGCTGGTTTTGCTGAATTCATACCATTGATTAATGGTAGCTACTATACACACATGGCTGCATGCTGCACATTACGGTGGACACCGGGGATTAATCAAATTTTAAAGTTTAATTCAGTTGAAACTGTAAGGATGTTGCAATACAAGGAAGTTAAAAACGGTACAAAAGAGTTGAAATATATTGTATGTTGCTGCTGTTGTGGAAAAGTCATCTCTTGTTCTTGTATCCCTTGAATTATTAACTCTTATTTTTTATCTGTTTTGTGTCCTTTGTTTTGTGTGAAGCACTTTGTGACAATCCTGTTTGTTTAAAGCGCTGTGAAGATAAAACTGACTTGGCTTGATAAACTGCAGCGGTGAATTTGGATTCGGGACTGTTTCTGATTCTCCAGACATGCTGTAGCACGGGAGATTACTCCACAGTCTCTCGAGTCTATAAAAGTAAAAAAGGTATTTTGAGATATTTGAGTGTTGAGATAGTGACGTGCTGACCCGCTCTCTTCTCTTCTCAGTTCGACAGAAAGCGGCTCTGGAGAAGGAGGCCAAGGTCAGCATCCTGGAGGCCGGGGTCACTGATGTGAGTACCAGAGCCGGGGTCAACTCCCGCTCTTCAATATACACTTATATACACACTTATATGTATATGCACTAAACAAAATGTTTAGTCAAGACTAAAAATACATTTGTGAGGATCATCCTCCCTGTCCTCTACTGACCAGCCTTTCTTTAGTTTGCTTGCAACAGGCAAGCAAACTAAAGAAACCATTACTAATGTAATGGTTTTAATCCATTTACTGTTTTTAATCAATTTATTGTTTTAATCAATCTATTTTATGTAAAGCACTGAGTTGCAAACTTAAAGACCTTTGCTGGCAAAGTAGTAACATTTTAAATGATATAATCAATTGTGTTTATGAGATATTGGGCAATGAGCATCGGGTAACAAATTGGAAATATAGCATTATGGAAGGAAACTTTTCAGTTTGTCAGAAACATATTGACTGACTAACACAGTGCTGCAGTACATACTGACACTGATAGGACAGGAAACATACAACATGGAGACAGTGGAGAGTATACTGCACATACCATAATACCATAGTATACTGTATATACCATACTATCAGTGTATAGATTCTGAATGTGCTGACCATCCACCTTGGGTTTATTATGCTGTTAATATGAAGTTATCTATTGACAGCCAAGTTCCTCTGTCTGAACTGAACACAGTCTTTTCTTTTGACACAACCTGTCTCACACTAAAATACCCATCCACCAAATGACTTGACAAAAATCAAATCATAAATCTCTGTTACACGTTGAGCATCACAAAAAAAAAGAAGAGCGTCATATTTCTGAAGTTTGACGCCCGCTCTGCTCACCTCTCTCTCTCTCTCTCTCTCTCTCTCGCTCTCTCTCTCTCCCCCCTCCTCCCTCCCTCTCGGTTTTCATCTCTTTGCATTGCTATTCTCCACCATCTCTGTGGTAAATAGACTGCTGAGCGTCTGCACTCGCCTATTGATTCAGGAGTTAGTCTGCACCGATGACGGCACGCCATTCACCAGGCTTATCAAACTGGCAGCAACGAGGCCAGAGAGGGAGGGAGGGAGAGAAAGAGAAAGAGAGAGAGAGAGAGAGAGAGAGAGAGAGAGAGAGAGAGAGGATAGAAATGTGTAGAAAAGTGGGCGGAGGGAAGTAAGGGGAATGAAAGAGAGAAAATTGGGGGTGTGGGGGAGGGAGGGGTGGAGGTCTATCAAGGAGGATCAATACCTGGCTGCAAACAGGAGCCAATTATGGCCAATCGAACGTCTGTTGTAAGAGAGGGAAGAGAGAGAGAGAGAGAGAGAAAATCCCTCCATCACTGAGCTGCCAGACAGAGGAATAGCAAACCGGTCGGGCCGTCGCACCCTGCAACAAAACATCCATCATCACTCCATACAACTCTGTGCTTACTGTTATAATACACTGTAAAATATGAATATTAGCCCACTATATCACTGCTGACAGGTAAAAAAAAAAAAAAACATCTAGGAAAAGTGTGTTTCTCAGCAAAGATGAAAAGAGCGCTTGCTTTCCCGTAGACGCCCACTGATGTGCAAATTAGACTACATGTGGAAATCTCAAATGTATAAAAACTGTATAGCCGCAAAAAAAAAAATGTATGTGTGTTTGTAATGCTGATTTTCTTTTATTGATGCCTGTGTATTTATGAAATCAAGATAAGATGAAACTCTATTGATCCCCGTGGGGAAATTAGGACGATTCAGCAGAGGGGAAAAAATAGAATGTGATCATAAAAATAAGAATATAAAATAAGTGATAAAAACATTAAAACATAATAAAAACAAAATGATAAAGCAGTAAAATAGAACATAAACTATAGTGGAGTTTTATAAGTATATGCAGCTGACAGTTCAACACATTAAATAGACTGGATGGCTGGGAAGTACAGGGAAACAGCATGGATTACTATGAAGATTACTTTATCCAGCTGCGTTTTTGAGGTTTAAAATGTCCTTTTGCATCCGCAAGAAGGTCCATTTCTCAGGAATGAAAAAAGAATTTGAATCATTGACGCCCGTGTGTTTTTGAAATTATACAATGGGTCTTTTCGAACAGGTTTCAAGGACCTGAAGATCACCAAGCTCGCACAAAAGCATAAATGACCGTGGAAACTTTCAATTCAACTAAAATAATGAAAAAAGGTGCAGCTGCGTCGGCTGTTCAGATGAATCGATGAAGCGAGCGGGTAAACTCGTTAAACTAGTAAACTTGCTGCCTGCCTCTTCACTTGTCAGTGTGGGACATGTGACCTTCAGCGGGAGAAAGATCTGTCAAAGTGAGTGAGGTAACCGGCGACACTTCTTTGTGCTTAGCTTAGCTGTTAGGTCACGGCCACACCGATCCGTCAGAAAACACAGACAGAATTACTAACGGATAGATTTCTGTCCGTTGTTGGAACGTTTTGGCTGCTTTGGAACGTCAACGCTATTTTTTTTAAAAACGCCTCTGATTTGCGGTGACGAATCCGTCCGTCCAGAAAAAGTTCAACTTTCTGTCCGTCAAAACGGATGGAAATCTGACGGAGACGGACTCAGCTCTCATTGAAAATGAATTGAAATGAACAGAGACGGACAGACGGCCTTAGCCTTTATGCACGGTGCTTTGCTAGGTTTGTCCTTAGTAGGCCTCCATGGTGCAGTGGCTTTGCTGTGCTTTATTTACAAATGTGTTGCGGTTTCTGTCGCCCTCTAGTTGTCAGAAAATTTCACTTATTGCTGCTTTAACCTGAAAGAAGTGTTTTAATGTTGTCGGTCTAACTGCTCCATATACTGTTGGGGAGTTTAAACTCTAAAAAATGCAACATATTTTATGAGCTTAGTGTATGTTTTGCGTGTAAAACCTTATTCTGCAGAGTAAGTAGTAAGTCCAGCCGGCAGATAAATGTAGTGGAGGAAAAAGAACAAGATTTCCCTCTGAGATGTAGTGGAGGAAAAGTAGAAAGTCTCACAGAATGGAAATACTCAAGTAAAGTGGCAGTACCTCAACATTGTACTTAAGTACAGTACTTGAGTAAATGTACTTTGTTACTTTCCATCTCTTTTTATCGCTCAGATAGGCAGCAGGGAGGCCTAAGGCATTAGAGAGGCCGTCCTGTAACTAAAATGACACAGGACAGACCCCCTCAACAGTCATTTCGTCCCATCAAAGTGTCCTTGAGCAAAACACTGAACTACTGCTCACTCTCTGCAAGAGCTAAATACCTGAAGATGTAAACTGTGAATGACAACTTGGCTCCTTTTTACATTTTTTTTCCATATCCCAGGTTTGCTGAGGAATTGAGATTACAATTTTCCATTTGTCACGGTCACCTTCTCTATTTTGGATTCAGGGGGAAAAGAGTCTGGTGATTTGTGGAGCATAGGTTTCATTTTGTAGCCGTGATATGAAGAAGACGAGGAGGCGGGCGGCTCAGACAGGCGTCATGGCGGCCTGGTGGTTACAGAGACCGGTGCGTCACCTAAAGCTCACAGGTTCGATCCCTGCAGCAGCCGACAGCCAAGGTGTCCTGCTGTTATTACGACGCATTATTAATACATGATAAGAGCGTCAATTAAGTGCAGCACGGCTTCACTTTCAGATTTTTCACATATGGGGTTTGCTGAGGCGGGAATTTGCCATTTGTCAGCTTCTGTATTTTGGAATTCAGGCTGGGAAAGAGACGGATGCTTCAGTTACCAAACTGATGTGGTGTGATGTGTGGTGGAGTTACTCGCTTCTCTAATTCTAAATACATGTAACTGGCAAAATAAATAAAACAGACACTAGAGTTGGAAGCAGAGGTGGTAGCAGTACACAAATTCCTTACTCAAGTAAAAGTGCAAATACTCATCTAAAAATATACTCTGGTGAAGTGCCGTTTCAAAGCCTTTACTCAAGTCAAAGTATAAAAGTACATGGTCTTAAATTTACTTAAAGTATTAAAGTAAAAATCGCTCTCCAAAATTCATTTCTAATGTTCTAAACTGGTTTTCTGTTGAGCGTTCCTCTGAATCCCAGATGAGAAAGAGTCTGCAGCTCAGATCACAAACGTTAATTCTCGCAGCTGAATTCACTTTAACGTTAATTCTCTCTCTTGTTGCTTCTCTCTTCTTTGTGTTGCTTCTCTCTCTCTCCCTTTCCTTCCTTTTTGGTGTTGCTTTTCTGAACAAGCAGCTAATCACATTTGGCTCTTGATCAGCTGCTTCCGGGATAGAAGCTGTCTGATGTGGAAAATATAAAAAAAAAAAATTGAAAATCAGCTGATGATTTCCCGAGAGTAACGAGTCTGTTTTGAAAATGCAGTGAGTAGAAAGTAGAGATTTTTCTTTTGAAATGGAGTGAGTAAAAGTAAAAAGTCTTCAGTGAAAGAAAAACTTGAGTAAAGTACAGATACTAGAAAATCTTACTTAAGTACAGTAATGAAGTATTTTTACTTTCCCACTGAGCAATTTTACGTTGATTAGACGTTTAAAACGCGTCTAAATGGCCCATAGTCGTCTAGGCTAAATTAAGTTTAAATGGGGTTGAAAAGTGAAAGTTTATTAGATGTCTATACATAGACAAAATTATCCTGGACTATATGAGAGCTACGCAAAGATGCAATGTTGAAATTACTTCTTGTGCTCAGATAATTATCTTGTAGGCTAGTCTACAGGACTTCTCTGGTGCATATTTTTGGTATTTAAAGATGTTTATTCATTGTAATAATGTATTCACTGCTTGGTCTAAAATAGGTCTATACATAGCCGTAATGATCCTGGGCTATATGAGAGCTAAAGCATAAATCACGTCTTTTGCTCAGTGAGTTGTTACATCCCTCCTCTGGTTGGAAGTGATTTCTCCATCTTCCTTTCCCTCCTTCCACCATCTGCTGCCAGAAACTCTTTCAGCTTTAGCTCTGTTTGCTCTGGAAGAACAGAACCTCTTCCTGTTTTGTCCCGTAAAGCGATCCAGCAGATTTCCCTCCAGACCCACCAGGTGGAGAAACAGTGGAGGACGCAGAGACATATAACACCTTTAAGGGAAAAATCGGTCCAAAACCGACTATGGACTTATCTGTCTGTAATTGACAAGTAAAACAAGCGAGTGCATTTGACAGGGAAACGTCTGCTTCTGCTTCTCAGCTTGGTCTGGTTTCCTTGGGTTTTTAGAAAGGCCTTTGAGATAGAACCATGGGCAACAATTTGACATTTTGTTTTGGCAATAACGGGGCAATTTTGCCATTCAGTACAGTCTGCAGGTGCATGGTTGATGTGCAGGGGTTGTATTTGGCGTTAACTGAGCTCTATTGTGCTGTGTTTATTCATTTCCACCTATTACAGTGCGAGCAACATCGTTTTCTTCATTATACTTGTGTGCCTTGTAGTCCTGTACTGTGGTTTAGATATACTTCCACCCATTTTCTTGACAAAGTGTTGATTAGTTTATTTGACCAGTGACAAAGCAGAAGCAAAATGATAAAAAAAAACCCAGAAAAACAGAGATTTTCTCTTTTAGTAACAAGTTCACAAATAAGTCAACAGCTGTTTCAAAACAATTACACCATCAAACTCCTATTATTTCGTTCATTATAATATGTATCTACTTTTTGTGTGTTATAAAGGTTAAAGATCACGCCTAGGGTTTAGACTACATATCAACCAGAATTATAAACATTAAACTGCTATTAAATGATAAACAGTCCACTTCTGGTCCCATAATGCTTTTGTTGGGACAGGAGATCAACTTTTTTCTCATTTTCCCTACAAACACAGTTACTGTTCTTCGGTTTAGGGCAGCGATGGCCTTCGTTAAACTTTGTGAAACATCTTCACTTAGACTCTTTTCTAAAACTTCATATGACACGCTGCCTTGTTAAATGACATCAGGCTTTCTCCATTTTCCTCCAGCCCTGCCACCATTACCTCACATGGCTTCACGACTGAACTCGGCCTCACCGAGCATGCAGAACTCGGCGCTGTTGTTTCCACACTGAGACACACGTCCAATTAAGAGAGTGTGTGTGTGTGTGTGTGTGTGTGTGTGTGTTGGGAGGGAGGTGGGAGATAAGGTTGCCGTGGCAGCAACCAGATTATAATTGTCCTGGAGTGGCACTAATCCCCCCTCCACCCTGGCCGGCCCGCTTTGTTCGCCGCAAATCAAGGCGCTTCCAAATCTGTCTGTCTGAAACAGCGCTTTCACAAATAGAGGGAGGGATGGAAGGAGGGAAGGAGCTAATGAAAGAAGGAAAAAAAAAAAAACACCACTAGATATATGAACACAAGCAGGCAGGCGTGCATACACACAAATTCACGCTTGCACAAACACATGCTAGTTGCTCTGAATTGATTCAGCCATGTGCCGTCGAGGCCCAGCAGTCTGCAGGTTTTCAGCACTCTGACACTGCAGCAGCCGATTCACTGATCAGTCTCCTCCTGTCTGGCTGAAGGTTTGTTAATCAGTGAAATCCGTTGCTGTAAAACCTGCAGACTGGACGTCGATGGCACATGGAGTCCGCTGGATTAACGCCGTGTTCACATCATATCGGAAGAAGCAGAAGAACAACCATAAACAAACTGCAGCAGATATTGCTTGTTTTTCATCATCAAGTAGAGTTGATTTTAATACAGGCGTGAATATAACTTCTTATTTAGATTTTTATAATCTTGGACTACCGACATCGGTGGATTCCCTGCTATGTTTGCCGCCTGTGTCGACACACTTCTACAGTCTGGTGATGCCAAATGGGAGATATTGGAGCTTGCAAAAAAAAAAATCCCATAAATCCTTCTTTAAATTACCGCTATACGAGGTTTACATGAATTGTATTTCCCAGGCGGCAGTTCATATTCACGCTAAATCCGACAATGACACGAACATCATTCGGTGTCCCCCTCTCAGAAGATGTGTACCCCTCGTCCATTGGAGGATTAGGGTGCTGCGTTCTGGCTTTGGTGGCTACTTGGTGAGCTCAGAATGTGCTGTTGATGCTTTCGGTCACCATAGAAACATCAAAAACAACACGGCATACAATATGGTGTATTGTATGCCACACCATACATTTTTGCCTTGCATACATCTTGAGCCAACATGATCACATAAAAAGTCGTGAAATGAGCACAAAGCAGATTTCCATGCTGTGGATACGATTTATGTGAAAATTACGTTCCTCCACCATGAATTGGATTCTGTGACAAAAACATGAATTGAACACGACATTTTCAGCTAAAGCTTGGCTAACGGTTCAGTTCAGGCAACTAAAACAACTTGGTTAAGGTTTGGGAAAGGCTTTGGTCATGGTTAAATGAGAAAAACCTAAGCTAAACATTTAAATTCACCTCATGGTCTAGAAATTTCCTTCGTACAAGCTGGGAATTGAACTCTGACACCCTGACTGTCCACTGAGCTGCTTCACTGTGACTCTGCTGCCTGTTTATAGTCGTGTCTCCTTCATGGAACCATTTCAGGCTGGGAAAACAGAATTTACTGTTCATTTCAGATATTTGTGTGAGATCAGGTTAGGGCTGGGCGATAAGGTTGAAATCAATATCACGATTATCATAAGGATTTTTCTTGATATCGATATATATCACGATCATGTATGCAAAATCACGTTAAATAATCAAATTAATGTTCATCTCATTGAATCGAACGGTAATGTTAGGTGTGATGTCAAACAAAACAGAAGAAATATTCAAATAATATTCCTACCATACCTCATTTTATGAGAGTTTTTAAGTAAAATTTGCTTGCCATCATCAATTTAGACAGCAGAAATGTGTGTCACGATATTAAAATATCTTCATATCATCAGGATATGATTCCACTGAAAGACGATAAACGATAATATTGAATTATCGCCCAGCCCTAGATCAGGTTGTATTGAGCCGGACCGGGAACGAAAACCCCGAACCCTGGCGGTGTTTGAGCTAACGAGCTAAACAGGGAAAAGACTCCCTAACTGTGGCAATGATAATGCCTTGTTCTACCTACTGAGCCACACAGGACCACAGCATTGCTTTACTAGCAGGGAACGGCTTAAGTCATGATTTTATTGCAAAAAAAAAAAAAAAACAAGAAAGAAAGAAAAAGACAGAAAAGCGCATCCTTCCTCTCTGTGGTTTCTGTGGTTTGGGGAGAAGAAAGCGAGAGTGATAGCATCGCTCGTAATGACACAGTATTGTTGTTTACCGCCTGCCCAGGTGCCTGCCTGCTGAAAACAGAGCTGGATTTGAATGAGAATATTCATGAAGGAGACAGAGGGATTTCAATGCATCGACACACACCGGATCAAGGTTGTCTGTTTACCGCCGCGAACCACTCCAGCTGTAATTTTCATCACAAAGGGAAAAAAAAAAAAAAGCATCGAGCGTCAGAACAATAGGATGTGTGTGTGCGCTTGTATACATGCGTGCATACAGTATATATTTGCATGTGTGAGTGAGAGTGTATATGTGTGTGTGTATATGTCTACACGTGTGCGTCTGTATGCGTACACTCGTGCATCCGTGCGAGAGAGAGAGAGAGAGAGAGAGAGAGGAAATCTGCATCCCCTGCCATAGATATTCAAATGGCTCCATGCGAAAAATTGAATCAAGAGGCCATTGAAGTGCTGGCTCTTCCTTTTCTCTCCGGCCGAGGCGCGGCATCCAAATGGCCTTTGATATGGTAATGACAGCTCACCGCGGGGGCCCGATGGCCAAATGCATGCTGGGATATCTCGGAAGGTGTCTGCCACATCGCACGCTCTTCCTGCTTCCTCCTGCAGAAGAGATTTTGCTAGTCAACAGTAATAAACCGGGTTAGGCCAATATATCGCTTTGCCAATATTGGCCTTTAATTAAATATCGCATATTGTCCAGTCAGTGTCTCCACCTCTGATATGATGGAGGTTCGTCCCTGAAACACAGCTACAGGAAAACAGCCTGGAAAACCTGACATGACGTTTGATTTTCTTAATTTCATTGATCCATAAAAGTTTTGTAAATTAAATCTTCATTTAAAGACAGTAGTGTATCCCAGAGCTTGTGTAAAATTTACAAACTTACAAAGTGCTTTACATAAAAATAAGAGACAATTACAATAAAACACAAGGGATAAGCGAAGCAAAAATATATTGAAGAGGCAAATAAAACCATAAAAAACAAATAAAACCATAAATGCAAAGATAAAACACAAGTAAAAGGGAGTAGAATTAGGTCATTCAGTGCTGAGAATCAAACTCTGAGGATTCATGTTAAAAGCAGCTGTGTATTGTTTCCAGTGTATGTCTCCATGTTGATGCGATGTCTTGGAAAGCTCAGGGTTGAGACATTTTTCCCACTTGAAGGGCCGTTCCATCGCATTTCTCCAAGCAGGAACTCAAGATTTCTGACACTTCAACATCTCTTGAACGCAGCATCACTCTTGATGCTGCGGGCGTTGATGCCCTGAGCGCAGCGGGACTCTTCACAGGTGCTTGTTAGAGAGGGAATAACAGTCCACACGATTTAAGTATTCCACCACACACTGAGAGGGCCTCAGAACCATTTAGTGTTTTCTTTTATCTATGTCTCTCAAAAAGCAGCAATAAAATACATCGGAGTCGACCCAGGGTGCCTGACCCCGCTGTTCGCTCCAACGTATTTTGTTGCAGTCATGAAAGAGTATCGTATAGAATTTGCCAGATATCAGACAGAACTGTCAACTCGTTCCACTCCATCTCCATCTTCAGTCTGACATTGCCTCCACTCTAACCGATTTCCATGGGGGGGGGGGGGGGGGATTCGATTTTCCCTAACCAATCACTGGAGACCGACGTATCCGCCTGAATCTAACGTCATTTTAAGTGGACACTGATGCGTAGCCATGACAACACCAGAGACGGTTCAGAAAGTATAGAGCATCTTTGACAACACGGATTTTGGATTTCAAAGTAATTGGTACTTTTAATGGATTTAGAACAGCCTCTATAGCAGTGTCTATCTTGTCTATAGCAGTCGCCGTTGTTGTTATTACTCCTCCTTGGTTCTGGTGCACAGCTTGACAACGGCGTTAGTCCCGCCCATGGCTCTGATTGGCTAATCGTTCGCCCCCCCCCCCGGCACTCATTGGACCGATCACTTTTTCAACAGAGAAACCGCTGTTTCATGTCACGATGCCAGACCAGAATCAGTCAACTCGGTGGAGTGGGCGGGTTCAAAGGTCTGGTCCCAGGCAAGTATAGTAAAGTAATTGTCTACTTTACAATGTAGTAATAGCAGCCCAGCAGCACAAAACAGCTTTGAGGGAGCAGCCTTCTGTTTTGTGGGACTCTTGAATAATGAATATCAAGAAACGATGACGGACAAACAGCAAAACCTTGTATCTCCAAAATTCTTTCAACCCTTCAGGATGTAAGAAAAGCCTTGTTTTTAGCTTTTTGAGGTCATCCAATGGGTTTTGAAACATTTGGAATGAAGCAGAGGTGCCAGGAGGTATTTCGATTAAATAAAGAGATCTCAAAGCTGCACTGGGCAAGATTTTCATGTAAAGATCCAGCCGACTTATCAAACTAAATCAGGATGTGGGGCCGCAACAGAGAAGAGCGTCCCATCATCACTAATTGAGATGCTGTAGATTCTCCCTATTTACCACCCTAATTAATTTCTGGTATCGGTTTGATCACTGGCGGGAAATCTTCTCGGTGCACAGGAAGTGACAAATCAAAACTTTTACTTTCTCTCCTTCCACCAGAGTTTCCGTTGCCAGAAACTCTGAAAGCTTTAGCTCCGTTTGCTCTGGAAGAACAGAACCTCTTTGTGTTTTGTGCCGTAAAGCAATCCAGCAGATTTCCCTCCAGATCCAAACGGGTGGGTAACACTTTACAATAAGGGTCACTAAGTTAAGGGTTAGTTAATGCTTAATAAGGGTTAGTTAATGACTAACCCTTAATTAACAGTTAACTAATGTGTAATTTACTAATGGTGTTCCTGTTAACAAAGGTATTATTTATACATTTTTTAATAGTTTATAAAGATGACTATTAAATAATGTATAAATGAATACCTTAGTTAACATGAACACCATTAGTAAACGCTTATTAAGCATTAACTAACCCTTAACTTAGTGACACTTATTGTAAAGTGTTACCAACGGGGGGCACACAATGGAAAATGCAGAGTAGAGGCTGACAGTGATGGTCTTGTTTGTTTACGGTAATTATATTAATGTCTCAAAATGAATGTGGTAATGATTTATAGATGTAAATTCATTGACAATGGTGAAGTTGTAAAGTATATTTTGTTGTCTTGTTGTTACACTGTGTCACCCCGGCTTAGCGTCTTGGTGTTCAGCCAAGCCGACCTGGTACCTGCGCCGGATTCTTCCCTGCGCTGTACTTAGCTCACATTGTTCTGACTGCGAGGAATACTTCAGCAGACCGGCAGGCTGCTTACGAGGGCTGCGGACACCTGCTGGGCTTACTGGCAAACAGCATGGCACTCCAGACAGCTGGCACACAAGGCTTACCCCCCCCTCCCCTGTTTTCCCCAGGCGCTAAATGCACTGTTAGGTACAGTCGAGGTCGTCCAGAAGAGAGGCAGGAAAAAAAAACGAGAATCTGGACCTCTCGTTCCTGAGAGTTTCTGATGAACAAACAAGATGCCGCGGTGTGTCTGTGTTAATGACAGCAGCATCGAGCCTGGCATTATGCACCTGTGGACCCGACCTAATTTCAGCTGGACCCGAATACTGAGCTGTTATTTAGATTGGACGACATGCAGGAACGCTCCCGACCCTGTTGTCTGTACAGATCATTGAGCAAATGGCCTGATACTTTGAAACGGCCAGTCTCATTAACTACTTCTCACGCCTGATTAGCCAGTTGTGTCTTGGTATGATAATAGGTAGCCGGCGTTGTTGTCCAATAAGTCATTAACATAAACAATATCGGAAAACGTTGAGGGTGACCAAGGCGTGTGTGTGTGTGTGTGAGAGACAGAGAGAGAGAGAGAGAGAGAACACATACATAATGCATATGTTTGTGCAAATGGCAAATGGTTATTTGTGTGCATCTTCATTGTGCACGCATCTGCCTTCCCCCTTCCCTTCTCCCTGAGACCCAGCCTCCGCCCGGCGGTGATGATGGCGGCGGCGGCGTTGGCGGCGCCACACGCTGCGTGGCATCTGCAGCTAAAGGTTCCCGGTAGCTGGGAGGCCGGCTGCCTGGCTGCCTGGCTGCCTGGCTGCCTGGCTGCCTGGAGCCCGCCGGGCGCGGACAGGCTGGCCGGGAGATGGCGTTCCCCAGGCGCAGTGCTCCCCCGGGTGGGCGCGGCGAGGCCTGGAGGCTCGTAGCTGGGGGGGGGCGACAACCACTACAGCCCCCCCGAATAACTGCTTCCACGGGGTTAGCGGAGTGCGTCAGAGGCCGGGCCGATGTGTACGGCGGATCTGCGGTTGATGTCGCCGATGTGCGATGGCGGGCTGATCTGTGACTGATCTGAGACGAGAGGTGCTGGTGGGAATGCACAACACATGCGAGTACATAATCGCAGACGCACATGTATACCCACTTCACTCACACTTCCCTCCTGAGCACGTACACACACACACACACACGTGAATACACACTCAGTCACAGATGAATGCACACACTCACACGGTCTCCATGAACACACAGACGTGTCCGTGAATGTGTTGCGCCTCCATGAACGTACACATACACACACACACACTCAGATGAAAACATACACACACATAAAGAATCATTTTGTCTTTGTTTGGTAGAGATGGAGGGGTGAAAGTCAATGTCAAATAGTGTGAAAACGTGTCACTCCAGCACAGACAGCAGCCTTGAGTTGCATTGTACAGCCAACAGACACCATGTGCAGTTTCTTACCTTGGATCCAAACTGCATCAGCCGCTGAACTGAAATCCACTTTTCTGTGGAAAATAACAAAACGCTTGACCTGTTCTTACTATTTTATGATTCTTTACCAAAGCCCAGCCCTTGTATCTTTTCAGTGGTTTTCTAGCACGTTCTCTCATATCTAGTACGCTTCCATACGGCGCTCAGTTGAAGTGAGATATATTCAGTTTTCATAAAATGACACCTCTTCTTACAAAAGGACTGAGCAAAAGCTTTAAAGAAAAAAATGCACTTTTAAAACAGAATAGGAAAGTCCTTTGTTGACAAATCCGAGCACCCTTGTACAGAATGAAATCTCTGTATTTGCGAGAACCTCCAGGTAATGATTATTTTTTCTACAAAAATGGATATGTAGCGTTTTGGAAATGAGTTCTGCCGCTCAGTTCTGCCGGTTGCATCTCTTACATCATGCGTCTGGATCATTATTTTTCCAGACGCTTCTGATGATTCACCTCTGTCAACCGACATCCTATTACGATTTCTAATGCCTTTGCAGAGCAGACAGGAGGCCGGCTGATTACAAACATTTAAATTTACATTTTAGGCATTTAGCAGATGCCCTTATCCAGAGCCACTGCCAGTGAGTGCAACAGTAGAATAAGCTGAGATTCCTAGTTCATTAACATTACAGGCAGCCACTAGTAAGAAGTGCATTAAGGGTCAGAGTCATGGCACCTTGAAAACAAATGTAACAAAATATTCCTGTTGCTAGAATAACGATGTATGACAGGGAAATGCTAGGGAAAGAAATAATCTTTTTTTATTCCTCAAGTAAGACAGGAGCATTGTCTCCAGTAGAGGAGGAAGACATGGGAGAGTGGGATGTGGTTATGTGATTCATTTTTTACATTTACATTTTAGTCATTCAGCTGATGCTCTTATCCAATCTGACTTACAATGAGTGCAACAATAGAATGAACATTAATTCCCAGATGGCCGACATTACAGGCAGCCAGTATTTGGGGCGATTTAGACTTCGGCTCGGCTCTGGAAAAGCCCGCCGGGAGCCGCCGGGACTCAAAGGTCAGCGGAGATATCAAACTGTTTGGCTTGTCTCCTCTGCCGCTCGTCACCGCGTGTGTGCTGTGGCTTTTGTTGTCTGCAGCGGGTAAACAGGCAGTTCAACTGTTCAAAACTTGTGCTGCGGTTAGTGAATTTATTGGAACATTACGAGGGATAGAGCAGAGGTTTGTGTCATTGGCTGGTTTAGGACAGCGGTTCTCAAACGGTTTGGCTTGTGATCCCTTGAAATGATGCAATGCCTACTCACGACCCCCCCCCCCCATCACAGGCTGCATGTGCAGAGTGGTGAAGAATGATTTTCCCTTTCAGGTTGTTTCATTTGATTATCAGAGGAGGCCTAGAGGCTGACATCTATTCAGTATTTCACCAGGAAAAAGCAAGAATTTGTATTAGTAATTTGTATCGCGTTTTTCCTATTCCATAAAACATCTCACGACCCTCCAAAATTATCTTGCGACCCCCTTGGAAGGTACAGATCCCCAGTTTGAGAACCACTGGTGGTTCTCAAGTGTCTATAGTCAAACTGGGTCCTTGAGGAATACTTAAATTTCACAATACTTTAATTCATGAGAACTTATCCAAACAACACAGTCTCACAAAATGTCATGAAATGAGCACGAACTCCGAAACGCAGATTATGTGTTGTGGAACGAATAATGTGAAGATTACATTTACCACCATGAAAAGATTATGTGACAATAAAGCGAATTGGACTCAACATTTTCATTTAAGTTTAGGCAACTAAAGCACATTTGGTTAAGGTTTAGGTTTTGGTCATGGTTAAATAAGAAAAACCTTCTCGGAAAATAAAAACTTCCCTCCCAAAAGAAAACTTGATATGAGTTGGGAATTGAAGGTAAATGTCTCCCTCCATCTCCCTCCCTTCAGTAAAATCTTTAACTTCACTTTTTAAAACATATTTCTACAGACAAGCTTTTATATAATTCACTTTACTTCCCTGTTGTATTTGCCGGTTTTATATTTCTGCTTCATTCTGCATTATGTCATCACTTGGATTCATTCTCTGTAAATCCCTGTGTAACTGAAAAGTCATATACAAGCAAATTTCATTATTAGAAACAGCTTTTTAGCTTTGATTAATGATTAAGAATACTGCATTGATTGTTGTGATAATTGTGCAGATTCAGAGTAGTTTTTCCTCTCTCTTTTATTTCTTCTTCCCATTTACAGTCAGCAACAAACCTGATTTCTCATTTGTTCAGTTGCTACTCAAGGTTCGGTTGCTCCGCCTGCATATAATGGGCTACTTAATTCACATTACTGTTGTTTGTCTTCTTCCTATTGGCTAATGGAGGCGTTCTCAATCAGAGCATGGGCTGTATGGTGAGCAATTAGCAGGAATTAATTTCACCTCTAGCATATCACTGTTAGTTTCTATGTTTCTGCTCTGATCAGAAACAGTAGGAAATGCATTTCTATGCTGATGATGAGAGAGTCACTCACTGTGGTGCCTAATTTGATCCATCATTAGTAATATAAACTGAAGCAGGTTAACCCAGAATACAAGGGAAAGGCAATGCAACCCTCAAGAATAGACTGTGATGTTTTACTGGGAGTGTGAGGCATCAACAGCAAATCATAAGCTGAACACAAGCATATATGTCTTCTTATATTTTAAGCTCATCAGAAGATCAATTTCTTGTCTATGTTATATTTTTCACCTTACTGTGATTATGGGTATTATGGGTGATAAGGCCATGTACTATCAGCACCACAAAATACACAAAATAATCACACAAACCATTTCCTAAAGGCTATTATGACTTTTATACAAACATTATTATTGCATGTACACTGTCTTTCTCCAAAGTAAAATACATAGCTGTACATAAAAATGAAAAATAATAATAATAATAAGATCACAGTAAGATCACTGACAATTAAGCTCACTGGTTACTGTAAGAATTAGAATAGCAAACAATAAATGAATGAATGGAAAGTGTCTTCTGACCAGATTGACCAGATCAGATCACTTGGCTGAAACGACCTGCTGTATAATACCAGCTGCTCCTCTATGGACCTTATTCCAATGGCGGCCATTTTGAATTTATGTCATATTCGGGGTGGGGAACTCTGCTCCTCAACTCTGCTGTTGTGTACCAAGATGCACATCATACTAAACACATTGCAATGTTCAGACAAACAAAGTATTAGAAACAAATAGATCTCACGGATATATCACATTTTCCTTCACATTTTAAGCTAGGCTAATATATTTGGCCCACTGTTGCTAGCTACTGGAATCTAACCATGGTAGCTAGCTAGTAGCTAACTAGCTAGTAAGATAGCTAACTTCCCTGCTAAATTGAACCAGTTGTTGTGGTTGTTGTTCCCAAGATTGTTTACTAACTTGATAGGCCTGTTAGGTCTATCTGAAGTTCTCATTTATGTGCTGAAATGCCAATCTTCCAGGTTTAGTTTCCCAACCTTTCAAAATGGCTGCCATGGGATATGTGCTTATAACTCCCTGTCTGAGCATCTTAGGCAAGCAAAATCGGTGTCGTCTTTTAAATCACTTATTAAGACTCACTTTCATACAATGGCCTTCTTATAGTTTTATTGAATTTGTTTCTTATCCGCACTCCTTTTACCTATGTTTTATCTCTGTTTTACGGTTTTATTGTTTCATGGTTTTATTGCTTAATCTTTTTTGCCTCTTTTATTCATTACTTGTTGCTTGTTTTCCCTTGTCGGGTTTTTATTGTAACTGTTACTCTTCCTATCTTTTATTTTATTTTATGGAATGCACTTTGTAACTATTATTATTATTATTATTATTATTATTATTATTATCATTATTATTATTATTATTCCCTTATGATACCTTATAATGCCTTGTGAACAGCACTTCAAGTATTGCCGAGTTGACACATACAACAGTGTGCAGAATGGTATGATTTTTTAAAGAAAGTTTGATGTAGCAGACCTTTTTTTGTGTAGGCTACTTGGACCACCACTACTGCTGTTCCCAAGTGGTTTTGCTCCTTAAAAGTGCTCTCTGGGCAAACAACCCGGTGCACAAATAATGTTTTCGATCGAGCAATCTCCCACAGGTCTGACCTTGGCAGCTTTTATCAGGTGATGAATACTTTGAAAAGATTGCATTGTTTTCCAGACCAATACCGCTGCTTTTTAGCCTGCATCCAAACACTGCAATTCTCTCCTATACCCTAAAGCAAAAAATAAAACCCCCCAGAAAGATAATGCCCAATGGTAGATTTCATCAAATTGATCATTTCATCCCAGTTTAGAAAAAAAGATATGAATGTTGATGGAATTTTATCTGTTATCTCTCAAAGGACATCTGAGACAGGTCCCCCTTGAAAACCCGGCCGTGGCGGAGTTCACACTCGCTTTGTAGATGCTGAGATGTTTCAGAGGGGGAATAATTAAATTGTCTGTGTTTTGATATTACGCATAAACAGCCAGTGTCTAACGTGCAGCCACCATGAAATGAGAGCGATGCCGAATGTAATGGATGAATACCTGTCTTCTAGGTGTCTGTCACAAGCCGCTGATTGCCAATCAATTAGAAAATGCCACGATGGAAAGCTGATTAGAGTGTTCACTGCAATGAAAATAGAAGGTTTTGGAGATACTCCCTGTTCGTCTGATGCCAGAACGTTCTTTAAAGAACAGAAGCATTTTTAACGTGTGTGTGTGTCTAGTGTGGGATGCCACATGCTTGTGTTACTTTTCAACACAGCAAAATATTTGATCAAATGCCATGAATCCTGGTTTACTGATCATTTTGCATGTTTTTTGGTTCAACAATCAATATATTTTATTGACCCCTTTTATGTAATAAACCATTTTAAAGCTCTGAACGCAAAGATATCCAAAGCAAAGATAGCGTAATAAACTCGGCACTGCAAAAAACGTCGATCTTAACGAGTCATTTAGTCTCATATTCAGCCTTCAAATTGATAAGGTTGGCAAGGTTAAAAATTCTGCCATTGTACCTTGAAACAAGTCAGAATAAGGCAGATCACTGCTCTAATACAAAGAAAATGACACCTGATTCTACAAAATTCTTGAAACAAGTTGATTTGGAGAAAAGTGAAATTATCTAAACCCCATTGGCAGATTCATTCACTGTTAAATTGCGATTTTAGGACTCAATAGTCGACTAAATGACTTGTTAGGAAGGAGATTTTTTGCAGTGTTTCTCCTGCTATGTTGTGTTAATAAATGTTTTATCCAGAACGAGACGTATGTGTGTGTTAGAAAGTGTCATGTCCTTTTTAAGAGTGTAGGTAATGAATGATGGAGCATGGAAAGTTTTGCTACAGGGAGACAGTTGAGATGAATGGAGGAGACAGACAAGGCTGTATATTGGATGAAATTGCAATAATTTATTCTTGTACAAGTAATGTGTTTTGAAAGTTGTGTCGCTGCCAGAGCTGCCAACAGTTAGTTACATCAACATGAAGGATATTGCAGCTTGCATATTGATAGTCATTACTTAGTGGATAAAAATGATGGGACTGGCCCGGCTCCAGTGCAACATTTCAACACTTAGGCAGCTTAAGATAACTTAGTTATAGGATGTAACTTTTCATCATGAGGGAGGAGGTGTATTATTAGTCCCCGCCCTCCTCTCCAGTTCCCGCCTCGACACCTGTCACTCATCTTGATTTTCAATTCAATTCAATTCAAATTTATTTGTATAGCATCTCATAGAAAAGCAGTTCAAAGTGCTTTACATAAAAACAGAATAAAACAGCAGAAATGTACAAATAAACAGAAACACCCATGCATACATACACATAAAAACACATATAGCCCACATACACACATACAAACAAACATAATACAGTGTGTTCATTTAAGAAAAATGATGATGTCATCTCTCTGAGGCCGAGGTCACCGGCAGCGTGAAGCCTCTGCAGCCGATCTGACGCTGATGTTCACCTGATGGGTTCCTGAACGTTTAGCTTCGCTCTTCTTTCTTTTCTTCCTGCTTTCCTCCGTAGTTGTTGTTGTTGTTGTTGTTGTTGTTGCCATGACGTCCTGCTCTGCAGCCGTTAGCATCACCTTAGGCTCGTTTGAGATGAGCAAGTCCTGCGCAGTTTTGACCAGCGACTTGCTTGGTCCGTTGCACGATGGTTAGAAAAGTTGTCCGACTCGACTGAGCGAGCCGCGGGAATCTGGCGGGACCGAGGCGGCTGCAGCTGCTCTCCACCGACCGCACAGCTCCGAGGATGATGGGAAACGCCTCGAGCTCAGCGCTGATTGGTTCATCACGGTTGTATCACGAAAATGAAGAAGCTTCAGTTTTTATATCGGTTCCAAGATGTCGCTCCATGAGCAGTCCGTATATTATTTTATTAGAACGCTATGTAATATTTTCCATAAATGCCACCTACATTAAAAATGCCTACATTAAAATAAAAGTAACGTGAAGGTCTGGGTCGTGGGTGGCGGTAATGCATCTTTTAAATTGTTTATCAACCGCCGTTAAACAAAACTGAAGAAGAAGAAAAAGAGCAGTGAGTGTGCAGCCGGGAGTGTTCGGCTGGTCGACTCCTCACCTGACTGCACTCGGCTACTCTCCTCTATTTTCCAGGCGAGCAGGTAGTCTTCTCAAACGAGCCTATAGATAGCCACATCCGGCTCACCGCTGGCCACGCCCGTAAGACACGGCCACAGGAAATGGTGAACGCCCCGAAACGTCCCGACATCATTGCAAAGCCGATTTCAGGCAAACGGGGGGTTTTAGGCCTGAAGACAGACACAGACTGATATATTTTATTTATTTATTCTTGTTTTAGTGTCAAAACAGGTAGCTAGTTGTATTTAGATGCCGCTGTGGCATTTATTTCTAAAATATTAGTATCTCAGTGTTAAAAGCCAAAAAGTGAACACCAACTCCTTCGTGCTAATTCCCCTTCGCCCGCCGGTCTGAACTCACAGCAGATTTGCCCCACAAACTAAAGCAGTAAATCCCCGGCACCTCGTCCAGACAGTTCCTCCATGCAAGTGCCGGTCGCCAGCACGCGCCAGCTCATTAGCATTGGCTCGGTTTCCTCAGATTAGCCATAATTAAACTGTGAAATTGGAGCCGTTGCCTTAAGTCAGGACACGGCGAGGACACCAGGAGCCTGGTGACGGAGGGGGGAGGGGGGGGTGGTGGGGGTGGGGGGGGGGTGGGGGTGGGGGGGGGGTGGGGGTGGGGGGGGGGGTTGGCATCCTGGCTCCCTGCCACCGGTCCTCCCCTCCGCTCTCACAGAAACAGTTTTAAAGTGGGGATTCCCAGTGGGTGGATTGGTCCGTGACACAGTTTCAACAGCACTGGTGTTGCTGTGTGTGTGTGTGTGTGTTTTTTAACCTTTATTTATCCAGGGAAAGTCACTTGAGTATACAAGCTTTTTTTTTTTATAGCACCGCCCTGCTTCACATTCACACTGGGAGCTGACCAGTCAACCAGTCTGTCGGCCTGGACCGTAGCTGTTGAGGGGCAGAGACTTAGTTTGATGAGATTTTGTCTCTCAAACTCAAATCTGAGAATATTTTTGTTTGATATGATTTTGTCCAGAATTCCAAGACTATCTGTATTGTAGGTAGAGCAATAACAGAGAAACTATGATCAAAACAGTCATTCTTCTACATTCTCTAACTGTTTTAACTTCTTGTAAACGAAATAACGGTGAAGTTTAAAAAATCATCAATTTGCTGGGGACCCCCTGGAACCCCCTCAAGGACCCCTGGTGGTCCCCGGACCCCATGTTGAGAACCACTGGGTTAGGCTGTGTAGGATAGGTGGGGCTGTTATGTCTCGCTATAATATGCTATTGTGTGTCATGTGCTTTTCCTGATGTTTGTTCTACATCATTCTGTTCTATGGCCGACTGCTGATCAGTTAGATCTAGTTCATTCTCTGTAAAGTCCTGTGAGACAGGCTTGTGGTGAAAGGCTATAGAAATATATAAACTTGAACTTGAACTTGAACTTAAAGTTGATCGGATTGAGTTCAGTTCAGTTCATTCCAGTCCTGGTGATGATGTCACCAACATGGCCGACACCAGTCAGATTTAGTCAGTCAGATTTAAGAGTCCGAGTGTTTTCCAACGCCGGGCTTTGGCATGAAGAGAAAGTTGTGCGTTTCAACATGGATTCATACAAGTGGAGATCTGGGATGCCGTGTATAATCGATTTGATGGATTTTATTTTTATTGCAGTGTTGTAGGGAATAAAATAGAACACTGTGTCCTTTGCCCTGAATATCACAGTGGAGTATTCAGTAAAGGATCTTCATGTGATTATGTCCCGATCACATGAAGAAGTCATGCAGCTGTCATGAGTGCATGTATGACTTCCACTGATGTAGAAGTTTAGCCCTCAGACTAGTGTTCATTGTTAGAGACAATCATGTAAGAATAAGACTTTATGTTGGTGTGTCTTGTAGAACTGGTTTTGACTAGTTTGAAGCATGCATATTACATTAGCCATATATTGATTTCTTAGAAAAGGATGAACAATGCAACTATACATACTGAAGTGTATAAAGAAACTGATATTTCTACCCTTTGTCAGAGAATATCCTGCAGCCCACCTGAGTGTGTGTGCTTCAGGTTTTCTCTCCATGCATGTTTTTGAATAAAGAATCCACGGAAGACTCTTGAACCTTTGCTCATTCATTTTGACCCACAAGGGTGAAGCTTATTTTTTCCCCTACAGTGTCACGGACTCAAACACACCTCCTAAACAAATTCAGAAATCATACATGCAAAGTTTGGTAGTAAAATGCAGCAATCCATTTTGTATTGTATCAGTGGAATTGATGAATCGGTGTTGAATCTGTGTGTGTGTAACTGACTGATGGATTGATTTTATTTCAGTGTATTGTACTCAAGGTGCTCAGTTCACATGGGACTGCAAAGCTCGTCCTTACACAGTGTCAGGATGAGTCAAGTTGCACCACATTGAAAATTTGATGTAAAAAAAAAAAAAAAATTCCAAACTGCCTCAGGTATGTAAGTGAAGTGCAGCCATTCCCCAGGCTTTTCACAATCCATTGGCCGTGTCTCCTGCTATCAGAGCTTTAAAGTGGGGATTCCCAGTGGATGGATTAGTCCAGGGGAGAGCGTCAGTGGCGTTAGTGTTGCGTATAATTGATGGATTGATTGGTTTTCATTTTATTTCAGTGGGGTGCGTCCCAGTCGCCACACACACACACACACACACACACACACACACACAGGCTCCACAGCCACATCCGTGCTTCATGATGCAATTTGCGTGTAACAAACATATAGGTTGCTGCTCCTACCCAGGTTTTTGCAGAAGCCGCCTTGTATGCGATATAAAGTTTTTCATCATCATCCCTTGTGCATTCTCTTTGAACACACACACACACACACACACACCTCACTTGTTTTATGTCCCTTACTTGTTATTTATGCATTTTGTTGTTTTTGTACCATTCTCCTCCTGTCATTTTGTGTCATTATTTGTCATCTTGTGTTTTTCTCTTTTGGGAGGGATGAGACTTTTTCATAAACCCATTTGGGCTTTTTTGTTTTTTTCTCACCTCCACAGATTGTATTTCTGTTATTCTCTTTTTTTCCCAAGAGTTTTTATCATTTCATGAACCGTTCATTCATTTATTTTAGATATTTTTTTAACTTATATTTGTCCAGAAAAGTCACCTGAGCATGCATGGTTTCTCTTTTAGCAACACTGATGTAGTTCCACACATTCACACAACCATCAGTCTTCTGCTGAGCAGCTTCATGGGAGCAGTTGTGGGTGAAATGCCTTGCTCAACGGCACCTCGATGGTAGCTGTTGAGGGAAGGTAGAGCGTTATTTATCCACAACACAACACAGTTTCCCAGTCGGTCCGGGGATTCAAACCAGCTTTGCTTCTCCAGCCTCTTTTCTACCACCGCTAGTGACAGTTTTTTGGTTGTTTTTCTCTTTATAATCTATAATCTAATATTTTCCTAATCTATAATTAGGACAATATGGGGTTGAATCTGACCCTTGCCCTTTGCTTCATGTCACCCCTCCTCTCAATTAAATTCAATTAAATTCAATTAAATTCAATTTGCTTTATTGGCATGAAAGTTTACAAACAATGTTGCCAAAGCATGAAGGTACAGAGTGTGTGTGTGTGTGTGTGCGTGTGCGTCTGTGTGTGTGTGTGTGAGTGTGCTGGGTTAGCACTCCATCATATAATGACTATCAACAGTCATAACAGTTCAACGATACAAAATACATTCAATAAAACAAGAATCAAAAACACAACATATTGGTCAACGTGTGTGTGTGTGTGTGTGTGTGTGTGTGTGTGTGTGTGTGTGTGTGTGTGTGTGTGTGTGGGTGTGTGTGTGTGTGTGTGTGTGGGTGTGTGTGTGTGTGTGTGTGTGTGTGGGTGTGTGTGCCTCTCTCTGCCTTCACTTTCCTGTCAGTCTCTACTAAACTGTCTAATAACAGAAAAACCCAACAAAAAATTATAAGAAAAGAAAAAAAAAATGTGGATGATTAAAGTTCATTGGCTCTTATTCAGTTCAGTTAAATCCAGTATATTATGAGTTTGGTCTCGGGAGCGTGTCGTCAACATGGCCGACACCACAGGCAGATTTTAGAGTCGGGGAGCGTTTCTGTGCCAGGCGCCGAGGAAAAGTGAGTTGTGCCTTTCAGCGAGGATTCAAGCGGGGATCTGGCATGCCAGAGAAATGCCTGGCGGCCATATTTAGTCAGGAGGCCGTCCCGCCGGAGTTGAGCATTTGAGGAGCGGGTGGGACGGGGCGAGGGGTGGAGGGGGTACGGGGGCCCAGGGGGTCGTTGTCATGACGATGACATGGGTCTGGTCCAACGGGGGTGCAGCTAATGATGAATAATTATGCAAGGTTTTTTTTTTTTTTTTTTTATATTGTTGTTCTTTTTTTTTTGCCTCCTCCCGTTGTGAAAATTCTGACCTCGCCCCTGATTTCCCGGTGTTTGGGAAAACAAGAAATGACTTTGATGAATGGAGACTAAATGGCGGTGAAGAAAACCCTGTTCGCCGCGGAAACAACACTCGCCTCAGGCAGGGTCGCTGCCATTTTGTAATACGTGCTCTCCGGGTCACATGTATTTAATATTCCTCGGCTGGCGGTTTTGCAGCCTCGCCAAGTGCGGCTAATGGGACCGAGCTAGCTGCTGCACGGCGCATTAATGCCACCGCTGCGCTCAGCTGATGAATATACAAGCTGCAGCGGGGAGGAGAGCTGTGGTGGTTGGTGAGGATCAGGCCGAACACGAAGCCCTCGCTCCAATCACGCTCAGATCAGTCAGTGACCGAAGACGTGAAGTCCAGATCCATTCATTTGTTTGAAGGCCGTATGCCTGGATTTACATGACAGCAGATGAACATGACTCAATATGTGCAATATGTAACCTGTGCATGGATGAAATCGTGCGTTTGTGTGTTTTCTTGTATTTCAATACTCATGTTGTTGTTTGTTTTATTCTTCTTTTATTGAGTCTGTCCTTTCTTTTTCTATGATTTGCTGGTTTGGCAGTCTCAGTCTTAAAAATAGGAACAAACTGGAAAAAATGGTCAAGTAAGATTACTTATTGACCTTCAGCACCTGTGTGAAGTAAAGGCCATCTTAAAGGCACAGACTGTTGTTTTGGACCCTCAGCATCCTTTACATGTTGAGTTCCAGATGCTTCCATCAGGGCGGAGGTTTAGTCTCCCCAAAGGCAGCACTAATAGATACAGACTCTCCTCTGTTCCATCTGCTTCTGGTTTTTTAAACAAACTATAACCCTGGATGTCATCGCGTCTTTCTTTTTTCCATTCATGGTGGAAAAAATTCATGGTGACAGTGTAGGAGATATGGATCTTGTGCTGTGTTGTGTATGACAGTGGTTCTCAATCTTTTTCATATCAAGGACCCCTAATTTAGTCCACATTAGGGCCACGGACCCCCATTTGACGAGATTTTGTCTCTCAGACCCAAATCTGAGAATATTTTTATTGTCAGATATGATTTTGTTCAGAATTCCATGACTATATGTATTGTAGGTAGAGAGATAACAGAGAAACTAAGATCAAAACAGTCATTCTAAAATGACAAAATAATGAAGTTTAACAATTCATCAATTTGCTGGGGACCCCTGGAATGCCCTCAAGGACCCCTGGTGGTCCCCGGACCCCACGTTGAGAACCACTGGTGTATGATGTATCGTATGTACTGTGTTGGACTACTGTCTGCAAAGCACATTGCCCCTCGGGGACATTCAAGTTTTTTTTTAATCTTTGAATCTTGAATCATGAGGGACCAGATGTCCTCACAAGGATAGAAGGAAGAGGAAAATCCACCAAAGTGAGGACATTTTATTTTGCTGTGCCCACCCAACGTTTTCCTGCAAAAAAGTAGACTGCTTTTGGGTCGTTGCAGCAAATCGTTGGGTTGTTTTGGGGTTTTGGGTTAAAGTCACCATCACACACACACACACACACACACACACACACACACCCTCTGCCCCGCCCCAACCGGAAATGCGTGGAATTACAAAAAAGCAAGGCACCATGAAAAAAGGTTGTGTCCTTTTGAGTTGGGTTAGGTAAAGGCTTTGGTTAAATAAGAAAGACCTTCACAAAAAATTGAAATTTGACTCACAGTAGAAATGTCCTGATGTCACAGTAGAAACTGAATATTTGCATTGAAGTCAAACTCATCCACTCAAACAACACCCTTACTTCCCTATGCGCTACTGCAATGTGACTCTTGCTGTTTATAGTCGCGTCTCCTTCACGAATTTAACACTTTACGTGCCACCAACATGTAATTTGGTGCTAATGAGTCGCGTTCATTTCACGTATTTGTGTGAGATCAGGTCGGTCTAGAGATATTTTTCCCACCCAGCTCGATCCACACAGCCTCCTCCCTCTCCTCTCTCTCTCTCTCTCTCTCTCTCTCTCTCTCTCTCTCTCTGACACAGTGCGGGTGTGAAGCAGTGAACAGTCGTCCTATATGCTGGCTGCTCACTTCTCTTCAAGGTTTTGCTTCCTTTCAGCTCGCTCAGATACGACTCCGTCAAACGCGCTCTGCGGGGAGAAAGAACTTCCGAGCCGCTCGTCTTTCACTCTCAGCCTTGTGCTTTTCTCAATATTTCCGTGGCGTCGGGTCGCTTCATGCATGTGTTGAATAGGAAAACACACGCTTTCACCTGAACACACAACTCACAAACACTCATAACCCCTGTATACTTACACACACACACATACGTAACTATATATTCTAACACAGAGCTCATAAACGCCTCTTAACCTTGCTCACATAAACACACACACACAAATATGCACACGCACACACCTGTTCATACTAACACAGAACTGACAAGCACCTCTTACCCTTGCTCACACAAATACACACACACACACACACACACACACACAAGCACACACACACAGACATCCACACACAAATATCTGTTCATCTGTTCATATAACAAAGAAATCACAAGCACCTCTTATCCTTGCACATGTACTGTAAACACATGCTTTTGCAAACACACACACACACACACACACACACATACACACACACACACACACACACTCATACATGCATATCCACACATATGCACACACACATCCATCCCTAACACAGACTACACAATCAAAACCTAACCCTTGCGCTTAAACACACGCATCCCCGCACACATTTAACACACACTGCCTTATGCCGTCAGCTCTCTCACACACACACACACACACACACACATAACACACACACACACACTGGGAGCCAGCAGGCGGATGTGTGGGTGATTGAATGTGAGGGAGAGGCGAGACGACAAGCGTAGCATTCACCTTGATCAACAGCCTTTTCTTGGCTTTGAAGCGCGGCGCATGCTAACGCACCAGGCTGCGGCGAGGAGCGACGAGCTGCTCTATTTTAACAAGCTAATCTGGGGAGAGCGGCACACACACACACACACACACACACACACACACACACACACACACACACACTGTTGTCGAGATGCTTTGGAGGCTCTGTGCATGTGTGTGTATGTATGTATGTGTATGTATATATGTGTCTATTTTTGTCTTGGGGTGCAAACGGTAGCTCTGAGAATGTGTACGAATTTGGATTCTGGTAGCGCTGCTAACACATTGTGATGCAGATTAAAAGCCTTTCGAAGCATCGATAAATTAATCTTCAAAAGATACTCATCAGGCAAACTTAGACAATTACATTCCGCTTAATTTCATGTTATTCAATAAATATACGTACAAGTTTTCAGAGATTTCGAAGATCTCGAAGAACACTAGAAAGGCTAAGCTATAGTCGACTGACAGCTTGAATTTTAGAACTGAAATATCTCTGGTTTTCAAAATGCCCTGCCATGAGTTTTCCCAGACCCAATTGCTACACAAAATGATGTTGTAAAATTTTCAAAGTCAAGTAAGTAGTAGGCCATTTTGATTATATTCCCCCCTGCCAGTTGACGGCCTTCTCTTAGAGCCCCAGAATCCATTGGCCTTTCTAATGTTACTGTGAGTGATGAGAAATTTAGACCGAAAACATCCATGTGTCCTTGGTAGCAGACTCTGGTGCTCCATGCTAACACTTTAGCATACGCTATGTTAAGTGATAGTAGACTCCATTCAAAGTATTTTGCATACACTTGAGTGATAATAGGCCACATGCTAACACTTTAGCATATAATAGGTTGATAATAGGCTCCATGCTAACACTTTAGCGTAAATTATGTTGAGAGATAGTCGACTCCATGCTAGCACCTTAGCATACACTATGTGGAGTTATAGTAGCCTCCATGGGGTTCAAAACAGATTAGGCCTACAGGACAGTGTTTTGAAAACCAGAAACCATCACCTCGTGAAGTAATCATTGAGTCACTGGTATTGATCAATTGATCAACAATGCTATCAAGCTGTATATTATGGTTGTTTTGTGCTATGGGGCAGTAGTAAGAATTTTACTTTTGGCACCTTTAAAATCTTATTTTTCTTAAAACAAGTGAAAAAAGCTGCCAGTGGGGTGACATAATTCACTTGTTTCTGAATGCAGTTTAATTAGATTCAGGAATAGTCTTAAAACAAGTGTCAGTATCAGAGACAGAATAAGACTCTAAGGCTCTGCTATCAAGAAAATTACACTCGATTCAAGGAAATTTGAAAAGTTGATTTGCCTTGGAAACAAGTGTATTCATCTCACCCCTTTGGGAGTTTTTTTCACTCACCGATACTAGATTAAATGACTTGTCAAGATGGATATTATTTGCGATGTTATGTTTACACCAGTTATGATCATATTCTGATTAAACTAAAGCATTGAACTAAAGCGTTTTATGACAATTGCTATAGTCAGAGTACAGCCCTAGAAGATTGGATTATTAGTGTGCATGTAAACGTATCCCAGGCAAAATCATTCAGTGCTTTTTGTGCATACAGTATATACTGTACAACGCATATTGCATTTTACGCTAGCTGATTCAAATTTTTTTCCGTCAGATATTGTTTCACAGATCACATCATTGTTACAGCATGCCCTCGCCAATATCTTTTATTTTCAGTGGTTGGGTGTGACAGCAGCAGAGCCCCAGCCTTATTTAAACAGCTCTATCTGACCAATTCAGTGCAGAGTGTGTCCGCCACCTGGCTGAGAAAGCAATGACATTTTGAAAGAGCCGGCTTTTGTCTGGAAGCACATAGAAACGTTTTCTGTCTCCCTCTCACTCTGTCTGCTGCCTCCTCCAACATCAAAACAAGTCTTTTCTGTAGCGTGAGGAGGGTGGAGGGGAGGAGGGAGAGGAGGAGGGAGGGAGTGAGGGAAGGAGGGAGGGAGGGAGGGAAGGAAGGATGGATGAGCTGAGGCTGAAAGAGCTCGATGCTCCTCGCCGTCCGGATCCCCCTCAACCATCACCTTTATCAGCCATCTTCACTGACGGAGAGAATGCCTCAGAGCTCTGCTAAATAAATTGAGGGATGTTTTTTTTATGAGATGTAGACTGAGGGGAAGGTGATAACAATGACTTCTCTGCCGTCATTAAAGCCGTTTTTACATCTGCTTATGGGTTTGGGTGGATTGTTTTCTTCTCTCCGCGTGACAAATAACCTTCTTATAGAAGTGCGGTGCTGCCTGACAGCGCTGTGCTGTACAGCAGGCCTGCAGCCAACATGGAGTGATGCTGTCATGGGCCTGGATTCACAAAACCTCTCCAGAAGTTTCCTTAGAAGAGCATTTAGGAAGTTAGGAGGTTCTTAAGAAGGATTTTAAACACAATTCCCTAACATTTTCTCATGGTTCTTCAGGTTAGTTTGATCTTACGAACTTCTCTTGGTTTCTTACTCAAGAACTTTTATGGAACCAGCATAAAAGGATTGAAAATGTATTTTCAGCAATTTAAATAAGAATGTTTAACGCCATTAATGCACTAGAGGTCTGCACGGGCCTGGAAATGAAGCCGAGCCCAGTCCGAGCCCGCAACGTTCAGGCCCGACCCGAAACTAAGCCCGACTGTAATGCAACATTTGAAGCCCAAACCCGACCCGAAACCCGAAATCAAAACGTTCCTATTTAAAAGTCATAGCCTCGTGGTCCGTGTATTTTTTGGTCATTCTATTTTCTTTTCACAAACAGAAATTAAAAAATCCACATCAAAATCCACAAGTGAAAAACGGAAATAGAAGGCATTTTCCGTTTTGCTGGTCAGAAACGTCAGATACTACAACATTTTGATTTTCCCTGCATCATTTGTAAAACAGAAAATAAAGTAGTGAAACAAAAATAGCTCATTTTGGTACTGTAGCCGCTGTGCGTCTTTCAGCACCAGTGACAGAGCGGAGAGGAGAGGAGAGGAGAGAGAGAGAGAGAGAGAGAGAGAGAGAGAGAGAGAGAGAGAGAGAGAGAGAGAGAGAGAGAGAGGGGGAGAGAGAGAGCAGCACTTCAGGAGCTTCAGGAGAAAGTAAGGAGCATAAAACATTGTGCTTTTTTCCTCGCATGAAAAAAAACCAACCAAGCCCAACCCGACCAGAGCCCGAATTATTTATTTAAAAATCAATACCCGACATACAGTCTCGGGTCCCGTCGGGTTCGGGTCGGGTTGCAGACCTCTAACTCTGCCTGCTAGCTACAGCAATCTGTTTGAAAATTGAAATGTACTTGTGCCACCTTTAAGAAGAAAACGCTAATGTTATAAATAGTATCAGCTAATGAAAACCTTTAGCAACCAAGCTGAATAAAATATGATCTGGAAGTGTGAGGGGATCCATCCCGTTCCTTCCTAGCTGCAGTCTATAGTACTTCCATCTATAAAACAGCTTGGAACAATTATCTAGGGTGGCTATATATAGGGTTTCCTTGAATAATTAACTTTAAGTAAAAGGCTCAAGACATTGGTTGCTGCCTTTTTGGATAAATGTCTATCAAGTGTAACTGTCTAATTAACTAGCTTCATAGACCAAATAAAAATAGTGACATGTAAAGCTTAACAATAAAATGTTCAGCTTAAAATGTAAGATACAGTAAGTAAAACTATGAATACTTTGAAATGCCTATTTTATTGTCTAAAATGTCTGCTTAAATCAATGAATTTAGAGGCTTATCTGTTCACTGCAACCATTTTGACAAGACAAGTTGAAGGTTAGGTTCTTAGAAAGCAAAATAAGGAGTTGAGAAAATACATAACTATTTTGATGAATATCAACTTTCTTAACACTAAAGTTATGAAAGAAATAGGACTTGAGAAGATTTTTTCCCCTAGGATTTGTGAATCTGTGCCATAGGTTCTCTTACAGGGTTTAGTTGTGGTGATACAGAAGTCTAAAGCAGACATCACATGGTGGAATCTCTTCTTTACCTGTACATTTTCTGTGGTGGTCGGGGACGATTTGCTTTTAATTTACTCAGCTTAAAATGTAATAAAAAAATAATTTACCATGAATGAGCAAGCTGCTGCGAATCTCAAACTGATATAGGATATTTTCATCCAGCTTCAGAGAGAGTATTAACAGAGAAATGTCCTGAAGAGCAGTGATATAGTTTGATGTTAAATAATTTGACTCAGCTTGCCTGTGCGTCACGGTGCTTCAACCTGCAAACGCAATGCATCAGATTGTTAAGGAGGAAGGACTCAAGATAAAGACTTGTCCTTGGCAACAGTAAATGTGTTGTCCACCAAGAATAATGATCATTAAATAATTGAAAAAGCCTTAGGGGAGAAAATGTTTTTCAAGAAACCAAAAATAATAGAAAATCCAATATACTATGTGCCATCAAGTCCCAAGAGAATTCAAGTTTTCATTCCAACCGTCATTACAGCAGCTGATTTCACTAATTAGCCCCCACTTCTGGTTGAACGTCTGCTCCTCAGTGAAATCAACTGGCCTGAGTGATTGGTTGGAATGAAAACTGACTCTTGGACTTTAATGACTCATGGTTGAGAACTGGTGTAGGTGTACATGGTCTTGGAGAAAAAGCCAATCAGTCTGAGAATTCACCCATGACCCATGGACGAATCATGTAAGGTAATTTTGAAAATGGCAGAAAGCAGTGGTGAGATGCATCATTCCTACCAGCTTCATCAAAATTGGATCAACGGTTTATGAGATATGACGCATGAACCAGGAACGAATTAACAAACAAACAAATACACAAACACACAAACGCTGTAGCAACCTTCTTGGGTCAATCAGAATAATTTTGAAATTGCTGCAATGTGAGATGCATCATTCCCACCAGTCTCTGCAAAATCTGATAAGTGGTGTCTGAGTTAAGATAAGCATGACAATCGAACAAACACATGACACACGGACGAACAACTGAACAAACTAACCAATGAAGTTGCGTCCCCCATGGGCCAATAGGTGTAATTTTGAAAATGCAGCGGTGAGATGCATCATTCCCACAAGTTTCGGCAAAAAAAATCAGATCAGCGGGTGAATGGGATAAAGCGCGTGAAGGACGGACGAACGAATGCACAAACGAACAATGTGACGTCCCCCGGGGGCCAATCGGTGTGATTTCTAACCCAAATGTTGGATTGCAGCGGTGAGATGCATCATTTCCATTGTAAAATTGTAAAAAAACAAAAATCTGATCAATGGGGGATGAGATACAGCATTTGAAGGACGGACAAACTAATGTACAAATGAACAATGTAGCCAGTGTAACTCTGAAAATGTTGGAATGCAGTGTGGTGAGATGACCAGTGATGTTATGAGGTTTTGCATCCGAGGAACAAACAAGCAAACAAATGAACAAACGTAAGGATGAAGACCGATCCAAAGCGCCCCCCCCCCCCTTTCCCACCTCTGTTTTTACCATTCGGGACACCACACTACTCTCGTACGGTTTGATTCGACTCGTGAAATCGAGCACACAGCCTGAGACGCCCGGGCTGTGAGGCAGTCCTGGACAAGGCTGTCAGGAGAATTGGTTCATGCTAGTCTCTCTGCCTGCAGAGGGAAGACAGTTACACCGGCCGCAACTGTCAAGCCATTTTCCAGCTTGTGAAGTGAGCTTAGCTATAGGTGTGATGAGAGATAGGGGCGGGGGGTGGGGTGGCTGAGAAAGATAGAAAAAGATAGAAAAAGAAAGGGAAAGAGGCAGTGAGGAAGAAAGCGAGTGTGTATAGATATAGATACAGTAAAGAGTGTGTGTATGATAGAAAAAGAGAAAGAAAGGGACACATAGAAACAGCTGTGTGTTTGCGTGTTTGTACGAGTGCATGTTTGAGATGGAGAGAGAAGAGCAGAGATAGACTCAGAGAAAGTGTGTGTGTGTGTGTGTGTGCATGAGCTTGGGTGCTCAAGTGTGTGTTCGTGCGTGCATGTGCATGTGCGTGTGCATGTGTGCCGTCTTGCCCAAGGATCAGCACAGCAATTTGAAGCACCCAGACTCAGAAAAAGAAGCCTTCACCCGTCCTTGTCATCCATGTTGTACGATTCAATCCATTGTCCAGACCTTTCCTTGTAGTTCTTCCACTATAATTCAAACTGTATGAAATACCTTGTCACAGTTGGTTTCTCAGCCAGCCCAGATGTTATGCATGGATACTGTACGTTGAAGATTTATGTCCCAGGGGGCGTTAGGGGCGAGGGGCTACCATATCATGCGGATGATGGCTCTTTTGTCTTGGGTGCCATCCCAAAAGACAAGGAGGGTGGGGGTAGGATGGCGGGTCACAGGAATCCAAAATATGTAGCACTGCACAAAGGACATCAGTTTGGTGGTCCTGGCTGAATGAGCTGTCGTTTTGGTGAAAAACAAGAGAGAAAGCTTTTTTTTTTTGTGTGTGTGTGTATCCGTCGGTGACCGTTTGAATATCACACGAGCCGTTTGCGGGTATCCAAGCGATGGCCAATGACAGCCTTTGGTGTCGCATCCATCTGACAAAGCTAACGGCGGAGTTGATGCCCGTGTCCCTCTGAAGCCGTCAGACAAAGAGGCAGACATGTCTGTTTTTAAGTTTGTCAGATGAGTGATGTTTGCAGAGCTCATTATGTGGAGACTGTTGGTCTAAACTCCTGTGTTCATCCATAGTTAATGACAGTAGGGACTTTTTCATTATGGGCTTTCTGTAACATTCAGAGTGATAGCAGAGAATAGAGCAGAGCGCAGCGGTGCAGAACAGAGTGGAACCGAACTTTATTGTCATTGTCAATGTGCACAATATTTAAACAGCATACATAAGTAGATCATGGTAACTTACTGGAAAAGAACAAGTGTGGCAAGAGATAATTTGCAGTGATGAAACAAGTATGTTGACTGTTGAAAAAAATTCACAGCAGACATGTTTATGTGTCCAAATGCTATTCTTGACTATATTAAAAGGTGCTACGTGTAGCATTTTAACATCAATAAATCCTTACCGCGTTAATTTTGTGACATTAGTGTTATTACTGTCAACAACTCTGCATTTTACATTTTGTGTCACCGGGTTGGATTTTGGAGGGAAATCTGCTGGATTGCTTTACGGCACAAAACAGGAAGCGGGCGCTGTTCTTCCAGAGCAACATCCTCAATGCGACAAGAAGCAATGAGATTTATGGGAAATGTTGTCATAATTTTGACAAACACTAATGTTAACAATATACTGCTGGCTTGAAATAAGCCATAATCTCTTTTGATTATGGAAATTACACCAAGGTATCACAATTAATTTGACAATGATACATTGATCTTTAAACGTTATACACAGCACATTTAAGCTTGTCCATGTGATTGTGTGGATTTTGGAGCATATGATATAAAAACTTATGCCGATCTTATGCAACAAAATTAATGATGATTTAGAACTTAACATATGCCATTTGGTGGACATTTTCATTTTTCTGTTTTTATTTTTAGCATGGGTGGCCCCAGTGGGAATGGAACCCCTGACCCTGACAGTGTTAAGGCCCATTCACATCTAGAACGATAACTATAAAGATAACTGTAACTATAAAAAGATTTAAATCGTTATAAGTAAATAGAATGTCTGTGTTCACACTACAACCGTAACAATAAAAACATCCAAAACGACAACTATAACTATATTCTTGGTTCCGTCTCAGAGCGATTTTTCTGAATGATAAAACATTTTCAACCAATAAAACTAAAGTTCTACAAAGGACAGGGTGGGAGAATTCAGTAGTTCACTGCAGTGATGGCATTGCTTGCCAAGGAACAGAAGTCCAGAGGAACCCGGTGCTAACCTGTTTCACAAAGACCATAGTGCCTTGATGTACTCAGCAAATATTTGGCGTTGAATAGATGTAGATGTAGTAGATGCGACAACCTGCACTAACACTGAAAACTCGTGTAAATATAGCATCAAAATGGAAGTCGTCCATCGGTGCTACCTGCATCATTTTGTAAAATCAGAACCTAAATATCTTTCTGATATCAGTTATTTTAACATGAATTTTTACTTGTCAAAATATGGAACTCCTCTGGGTTGGTGTTGAATTTGGCTGTTCCTGCATGTGACCATCTGTCAAAAGCTCGCCGGGTTCCCACTGAGCCCAACACAAGACCTGGAAGACTGCATAAGTCTAGAAAAGAAGTTTGAATTCTTCTGTCCAGCCCTCTGCAGTTTCCCCCGTTTTATAGCACGCGTGGCTGTGGATGTGGAGCGGCCCTCTGCCCTCCGTCACCGCACACTAAACCTGATATCATCTTCCAGCCGTTAACGGTGGCACGGGGCGGCGTGACAGCAGCAATACAACAAGCCAGCATGAGAGATTCTGCTCACAGATAAGCGCTGACATGGAGGTGGAAAGACCAGTTAACACAGTTCCCCTTGTAGACAAATCAGCTGTGCTCAAGTCTTCGCAGAGCATGGTGCAAACCTCTGGTATCTCAACTTCTGCACTGACATACTCTGAAATCCTTTGTGATTCAGTGCTGCTCAATGTATAGAGCAAGGTCCAGTTCTATCTATACCGGGGTTGGGGGTTCGACTCCTGCCAGACCCGCCCATATTGGTAATGCATGCACCCATGGTACTGCAAGGTGCTTTGGATTAAAAGTGTCCACCAAATAAAAAAGTGAGTAAACTATGAACTCCAGTCAATATATTTTAAGAAAAGCATTCATTTATGTTTTTTTTTTTTTATCCCTTAAAAGACATAACAACTTACATCAGGTTCATACTACCTTACTATGATATACACTGTGATTTTAGCTCATAAAGATTCAGTTCAAATAAGCTTTATTGGCATGAGTGAAAGAGAACCAATATTGCCGAAGCATTTCAGTACATCTCCCAGTAATTACTCTGTTAGATGGAAAATAGCAAAGTAATTAGTCCATAAAGACAGAAAGGTAAAAGCAAAACAAGAGAGTAGATCTTTGTCAGCCTAAAAAAGTCTATTCCTCAGATAATAAGGTGGGTGAAATGAGTTTAAGTGGGTTTATCCTTCAATACATCCCAGGTTATATTTGCATTCTGGGGAGAAAAGAATCCTTTACTGATAGTTCAGCATTCAGTATCTCTAATATAGAGAGGGACTCGGTTATCTATTATCTTTTAAAAAAAGCACCATAGTCATTTCCATATTTAAATTTTGCGCTATCACTCTTTTTTAAGAGAGAGTGACACTTTTCGCAAAACATTTTGGAACGAAACTTCGACTTTTACCTCCATGCTGAGAGGAGAGACGAGGCACCGAGGACTTGGCACTCCCCGCGAGGAATAAATGAACAAGGCGGTTAAACCACTGCTTGTATGCTGTTGTTACAACTTGATAAGTCCTGAAATACAGAAAAAGAGAGAGAGAGAGAGAGCAGGTAGAGGTGGTGTGTGTGTGTGTGTGTGTGTGTGTAGGGGGGGGTAGAAAAGATAAAAGCCTAACGGGAAGTGATTTTCGTGCTGCTAAAAGGGAGGAAATGAGATATTGGCGCCCAAAGCTCCCTCACTCTCTCTTTTCCCTTTCTGCTAGCTTGTGTGTAGAGCGTACAGGGGTGGTGGTGGGGGGTTTTTTGGGTGGTGGGGGGGGGGGGGGTAGGTATGTAGAAAGTGAAAGGCACTGGTTTTGCCCCCAGCCACCCCCCCTTCCCCCCCCCCACCAACGCTCCACCACCCCACACAGTGCAGAGCAGGGTCCTCACTGCCTGCCACCTCCAGCTGTCGCCAAGGGGGACAAAAGGAGGTGTTGGGGGGGGGGGGGGTGAAGGAGGGAGGGGGGTAGGAGGGGGGGGGGCTGTTGAATAGAAAGATAAACTGAAGAGTGCCTCCCCCCCCCCCACCTCCCTCCCCCCCACACACCCAGGAAGGCCCTTGTCATCTGCATTAGGCAGCATCTCCTTTCTTTGCCCCCCTCACCCGCTTTTCCAAGCCGCTCCGCACACAGGGGTAAGATGGCCGATTTTAGTCTCTACACACACACACACACACACACACACACACACACGAGGATAGGCACACACACAACTGCATGCACATGCATATCTGTACACACAGACCAAAAAAACTTGTCCATGCATGAAAGCTAAAGTGTAAACACCTATTTGTGTGTCAGAGCACAAGTGCACACACGCAGATACCTCTTAGCCTTGCGCATATCAACACACACACACACACACACACACACACACACACACACACACACACACACACACGTTACTCTCTTAATTTTCCTCAGCCGCCCACCTCCCCCATGTTTGCTGCAGCTGTTAGTCCTCCATAGGGCTCAGCGCCTTCTCTCCTCTCCGCTGCTAATAACTCATTAGCCCTATTTGTTGATTGGGCCCGGGGGTGGTGCTGGGGTTTATGTCTGTGTGTGTGTGTGTGTGTGTGTGTGTGTGTGTAGAGGTGTGTGTGTGTGTGTGTGTTTGGAGTGGAGGGGGGGGGGGGGGGTAACCCGTGTGCACTGTTACACAGGCAGGCGCTTGGCTACACTTTCTCTTGGCCAACGAAGAATATGTGTGAAATGTGTTTGTTAATCTGTGATGTGAGGTGGAGAATCAGAGAGAAAGAGACACCAGCCATGTTTCCATCCACCTGTCCAGCAACTTTCAGCTGACTTTTGAAATGTTGCATGAAGAAAAATGGGAATCAGGTGTGTTGTAGTGAATAAATCGTCTTCCTGAACATAAAAAAACCCCAAAAAAACACTTCTACCAGAAAGATGGAGAAAGTCTTTCAAGATCAGTATTGATCAAGCTGTTATTGTTCTTTAATGTCAGCTGTATTTCATGACTTGGTAATATTGTAATGTGCCAAATAATTGTTAGAAAACCACGATGGAGACTTGATAGATGGGACAGACAGCAGGTTTGACGTTTCTGGAGGATTTCTGGACAGATATTTTACATTTCAGAAAGTCCAAAGACACTTTTCAGCTGTTGAATTGTTGTACAATGAGATTTAATTTTGCCTGTGTCACTATTTGAAAAAATGTGTTTCCGTCATTATTTTGTCGCATTATTATCGCATACTTGATTAACAAAAAAGACACACATGAGCGTAAAAAAAAAATTGCGGTATTGAGTAAATTGAGTCAAAATTTTCTGTTTCTGTTTAGCAGTTCCGTTTAATTCAGTACATCATAGTTAAGAGGAAAAGAGAGAGAGAGAGAGAGAGAGAGAGAGAGAAATTAAAGTGAAAATTAGTAAAAAAAAAAAAAAAAGAAAGAAAAATGTGGGTGATGGGACACTACTTTATAGATTAGTGCAAATAAATGCAGTTTGCAAAAATAAAATCACCTTTCTGTAATAGTCGTTTAGGGATTTTTTATATCGGAGAGAATTTTGGTTTTACAGTTTTAGCTTTTCATATCGGAGAGTTTTAGCTATATAGAAAAAGCCTTGAGATGTGAGCTGAGCTTCAGATACAGCACACTGCAAAATATATTCCTCTTCACATGTAGTCTGATACAGAGTCTTAAACTCTTAATTTAAAAGAAAGTGAAAAGGCATATTCCAGTGAGGTGAGATGATTCCACTTGTTTCTAAAACAAATTGGTCTTTTTTCTTGAATTGAGTGACATCATGTTGATAGCAGAGAGCTGAATATTTGAAGATATTTGAAGATATTTCATCTTGTTTCATCTTGTGAAACTGCAGAATTCTTTTCATTTGTTTTAAAGAAAATAATATTTTAAGACTCAGCATGAGACTACATGACTTGTTGAGGGGGATCTCTTTGCTGTTCTCCATTCCTCCCCTGCTCCTTTCCCTCCTCCTCCTCCTCCACTCTTCTCCTGTCTTTCTATTCATCCTCCTTTTCTTCTCATCTTCCTCTTCTGCTCTCTACCTCCTCCTGCCCTTCTATTCCTCTCTTTCTCTTCCCCTCCTCTCCTTATTCCTCTCCTTTCGTCTCCTCTTCTCCCCCCTCTGTTCCTTTTCTCATCTCCTCCTCTCCTCTTTCCCTCTTCTCTTCTCCTCCTCCTTTCCTCCCATTTCTCCACTCCACCTCTCCTCCTATTCCTTTTGACCCCCTCCCCTCTTCTCCTCTCCTCTTCCTCTCCTCCTCCTCCTCCTCCTCCTCCTCCTCCTCTCTCTCCTGTCGGCAACATGTGGAGCCGTCGCCATGGCAACGAGGGGAGGTGACATGTGCGGTAGACAGGCAGGGAATGGAGGGAGGGAAGGCAGGGATATAAGGAGGAGCCCCACGGCGCACTTTGTAGTCTCTCTCAAAAAAAAAAAGAAATAGCATCTCATTCCTCTCTGTGGAAGTGGAGGCTGCCGGTCTTTACTCCTCTCACTCCTCCTCTCCTCTCCTCTCCTCTCCTCTCTTTTCCCTCTCTCCTCTCTTCTGTCTCTCTCCTCTCTCTGGGCGCACCGAATGCGTCAAGGAAAAGACGGGAGAGAAATCTGTCGGTGCGTTTTCCGTCTCTGTTTGCAACGGATGAGGAGAATAGGAGGAGGAGGAGGAGAGGCGGAGGAGGAGAGGAGAACTTTTTTTTTTTTTTTCCCAAGGAGAGAGAGGAATTGACGGGAGGGGAGGAAACCCTCTCTCTCTCTCTCTCTCTCTCTCTCTCTCTCTGTCTCTCTCTCTCCCTCTCTCCCTCTCTCCCTCTCTCCCTCTCTCCTCCTCCTCCTCCTCCTCCTCCTCCTCTGCCGGTGTGGTGTGGTCTTTCTGAGTCGGCGGTGTCAGTGCAACCGGAGTGGAATAGCAGATAGGAGCGGGAGGAGGCATCGGTCCCGACGCCTCGCCATGGATTTTTGGTAGGACTGAATTGTTATTCTGCAGGCTAATGTGAGGCGGTCCGCTCTGTGGCTTCGATGCCGCTCTCTTCCTCCTCTGCACCTCCTCTGTCTCACATTTCATCACCAAAAATGCCAAAAGATGTTGATGCGTTTTTTTTCTTCCTACTATCGCCGCTCTCCTCTGTCATCCCTGTGTTTGCTCGGGGGAGTGTTTTCTGCGCATTTTACGCACGGCGCCTTTTCTTGCAGAATGTAAAATGTCGGGGTTTTTTTTTTTTAAGCTTTAATTTTGTTGCAGTCAAAATGCAATTGCGGGGATTTTGTTTTCCCTAAGAATGTGTCACCGCGTTATGCTTCGTGTGTCGTATCATTTCGTCGATTCATCTCGGGCCAAAACTAGAATTCGGCCCCTTTTGAAGTGAACGCGCGGTGGGAGTATCCGTGGAGTTTTTTGCGCTGGCTGCCGGCGCGCCCCGAGCGCAGGCTGCACCTCTCCAACAGATCTGAGTAGAATTCAGTTTAGTGGGATTCTCTGCCGGCTCGGTTTTCACCAGCTGCTGCCGCTGCTTCGCCCTGCCGGAGTGCAGACTTCCCCCCTGAATCATGTTTTGCATTTTTTTGCGCTTTATGTGGCAAGAGATATTCAACTTAGAGAAGTAGCCTCTTTTCCTATTTGCATGTGATATTGGTGAGAGTTTGATTGATTTATGCTGAGATTTAAGGGAAATGGAAAACATTAGAATTGAAATGAATCAGGCTTGTTATATAATTGGTATTGTAAATTGGAGCTGGCTGGGTAAATTAAGGTGTTTATTACCTTTTAGCTCGTTGTTGGGCTTTTTTTGCAAAGTACTTGTGTGTTCGCGCACACACATGTGTATTTGTGTGTGCGTGCATACATGTGTGTATATGCATGTGAGTAAGTGTGTGTGTGTGTGTAAAACCACATACAAGTCAGTATACACATCTGTGTGTGTGTGTGTGTGTGTGTGTGTGCGCGCATGTGTGTCTGCATCTGTGTGTGTGTGTGTGCAAAATCACATGTTAATCTACATGCTTTCATTTACTTATTTGCATGTGTAGGCTGTGTGCTCTGCCTGTGTGTGTGTGTGTGTGTGTGTGTGTGTGTGTGTGTGTGTGCGTGCATGTGTATCCGCGGTGTGTTTCCGTGTGCCTGTTTGCTGAAAGGTTTAGTTAAAACCCCGGCTGAACTTTTTCAAAGCCCAGGCTGAATCGGAGGTGAGGGACGGATCTTTGTCTCCAGCAGCAGTAGTAGTGGAGGGAAACAATAGCCGTCCGCCTCGCTCCCTCTGACCTTTTTTCACCCATTCTGAATAAGCCAGAGCCGCGCAAATCCATCTGCCTTTTGTCTATGGGAGCCCGGCTAATCCCACAAACCCCCCCTACCCCCCCCCAACCAGGAGACCTACCCCCCCACCCCCCCACCCCCCCACCTCACACCCCCCCAAAGCCTCCAGAGCTATCTCAAATCTCAGAATTCAACTCCACATACCTAGATCTAGATGCACTTAGCTGCCTCTTATTTTTGCTTCACGCCCATCCGCCCATTTGTTTTTGTCGTAAACCAGTTTTGCCTAATTCAAATTTCTTGATTGGTTTCAGTAACTATTTTTACACCCAACTGCAAAGCAGATTCTTGTAGAAGAAGCTGATGCCGGTTGCTACCTACACACCACACACTGCGCGGATGGAACTGACAGAAATGGAATCGCTTTTTTATGCAAAAGTGAATGAAAATTTAATTAGAAGAGAAATTAAAAATCTATAAATATTCTATGCCGATACATTTCCGTTCCTCCCTCATTTCTTTTTCGAAGGGGTTTTATTCTTTTTTTTTTTTTTTTTTTTTTTTTTCTGGTCCTGTTCAAAGGCGCCTGTCTGTCTGTAGGGAGTGTGTCTGATATTTGCTGAAAAGGGCTGAACCCAGGAGCGTACAGCCAGCCAGCCAGCCCGCATCCTTGACGGGGCTATGCTAATGCTTTTCAGAAATACTCAGTCAGGAGGAGCTGCATATGTCAAATCACGTTTGCCTATGTGAAATGAAAATTTGCAAGTACAATCGCTTTCAGGAGCAGATGGACAATAGAGCTGGAGGCATGAAAGGAACTCCCTTCTCCCTTTGGCTTCGCGGAGACAATATTTTCCTTTCATTTTCAGCCTCTCAGTGAAATAGATTTGATCGAAACGTCTGATTTTCCTCCAGAAACAACCAGAATTTTTTTTTGCGTTTCTGCATCGTGTGATAAAAAAGTGAGATCCAAGGCAGGAATGATGCAGATTAAAGTCCTGAAGTGTTATTTTTTCCCCATTTCCATAAAGCCTGAATGTTCCTCTTTGCCCCCGAATCAACCCAAGACTCGTACTGATTACTGGCTCAAATCATTCACCCTGCTTATTTACAATTGTCCTAGCACCACAAAATGAAAGGACGTTAAATTTGCTATAATTTCTCTCCACTGAGCTGCAATTCAGCTTAACGGTAGCTGCTGTCTCCATCAAGCCCTCGCCATGTAATTTGATTGAAAGTGTTAAGCCTCAGGAGGGAGAGGCGAGAAAGGCCTTACAGCTGCAGCGCCGAACAGATATCCTCTTATTATCGCTAACCTTCTCTATAGGAAACACGGTATAGGTGACACAATTACGACAAGAATAGGAGCGAGTGTAGAAACGGCTGCACGGATCCAGGCGTTCATCTCTTTGGGCGCTACGTTATTTCTAAGTGTTCAATTTCATATGCGATTGAAGAGATGAAATAGTCCTCCGCAAATAATGACTGCATGGCTCCTGCGTGCGCGTATTTGCGTTTCACATGCCCCGCCGTCCTGAGCAAACATTTGATTTTCAATCATTGCAAATTTCTGCTACATCTGCCTCTGCAGCGCAGTCAGACTCATTGCTCATTTTTCATAGCTGTGAACTAACAACTCATACCCCCCCCCCTCCCCCCCCCACCCTCTCTCTCTCGCTCTCTCTCTCTCACACACACCACCCTTCCTCTCGCACACCTCCACCTCCCCCTCCACCTTACTTCACTATCACTGACAACTGCAACCAAACTTGATTAAGCAGGTGGGGTCAGGCTACATTTGTTTGAATCAATAGACGGACATGCTAGGCAGCCATGATAAAGAGGCCGGGGGGTTGGGGGGGGGTTGCAGGGGGGTTGGGTGGGTGGTGGTGCGTTGGAAACAACAGCATCTGTCCCGTGAAAGATGACTGAGCTGTTACAGTTAGGGCCTTGAATTATGGGCCATTACTAGCCGAGCAAGATGCAATCCCTCTCCATGAAAGTTAATTTGACAAAACAATGAGATGACTCGGGAGTAAAATGACAAATGAAGTTATTTGATCCATGAAAAAAAAAAAAAATACATTTTGCAAAAGATGATTGGAATGAAAGCATGTGGAATCAGCAGTAATGCATTATTAATGGGCGTGCCAGGCCCGCAGTACGTCCAGGCTACTGCTCAGCTAGTTTTGTTTATGATGTTTCCTTAACAGCTACACAACGGCGACCGATCTTTCTGCCGCCATCTTTTACATTAAAACCGCATTAATGAAAAGAACCATTAAAAACACACAACCGACTACAATCGATTGTATCTGCGTTTACGAAGCTCTAATGCAATATTAATATCTGCAGCCATACAAAATCCAAGGTAAACAGACTCCCTGCATTATGTTTATTACTGATTTATGAACAGTCTCGGTAGTAAGTTGCGATTACTAGTTGATAAATCTTTTATATATACTTCAGAGCTGAAATTCTCACATTTTTTTGTTACGCTTTTTTTTTTTTTTTCAGTACGGAGAGAATGCTCTTTAGTGCTGCGCCCCAGTCAGAGACGCCCACTGTTTCCTTTCAAGGCCGCCACATTACTATGCAACCAGCTTTTACAGTACGGCTTAGAGCTCCCCAAGCAAATTGGACGCCCCACAAAGCATCGGACAACTGTTGTCCCCCATTGTGGGTCTTTCTGCAGGCCCTCTTTATCAGGTGCTGAATGCAGCAGCGGCAATGAATGAAATCATAGGGGGTGGGAGTGGAGAGGGGGGGCATCATCGAGTGGTGATGAAGGAGGGATGGTGTGTGTGTGTGTGTGTGTGTGTGTGTGGGGTGGGGGGGTGTAGAGGGGGGGTAGTACTCTCTGAAACCTCACAAGCATTCCAGAAGAATCCCTGTGCGGGGCAGAGCGCTCCTGTTCCCACCTCCCAGGGTTTTTCAGGGTTTCTGGGTTTCAGGAGGGATGCGGCAGGGTTGCCCCCTCTCCCCCCGCCGCTTTCAAAGCCTCGTTTCCATTAACTCTCCACACCGCACCTCGCCTAATCTCCATGACCTCTACCACCGAGGGACAGGGATTTTTTTTTTTACCCCTCTTTTGGCCTCGAGACAAGCTTGCTGCCTTTATGTGACGTTAAGATCACCACAGCATCGCCTTGGGTTTTTCTAGACACTTTTCCTAAGCAGGGTTTGAGAATAACACCAAATGAGCTGAATACACACAGAAAAATCCATCACCCACCATCCAATAACTAACTATTAAGAACCTTTTAATATGCCAAAGAACCATATTGAGAGGTTCTTGAAAGGCTCTTTGTGGAACCAGAAATCGCTCTTCTATGGCATCGCTCTGAAGGACCATTTTTGGTTCTAGTTTACACCTTTATTTTCCTGTGTGTATGCAGCATAAAGTAGTTATCAGAGTAAGTTAATGACGAGCCATACCAGGCCTTCATAACAGTGTACCAGCAAAGTGGGTGGAAATTCATTTTTTACAGTGCAGCAAAGAATGATGACACAAAAAAAACATTTAGCTAATTGTCAAAAGCAGCAGCGAGACAAGCAAAGCTTTTTTTTTTTTTGCCATTGATTTCTTTTGATAATTCTTTGTCAGGGGGAATTGTAGGCCTTGTCATAGGGATTGCAATTTGCAGCTCTTCACTATTGGTTCTTGCCTTGCTCTGCATTGTTGTCAAGATCATTACGCAGTGTGTAATAATGGGGAATTATGTTGCCTATTGTTAACTCTTGGTAGTCAGGTAAAACGCAACAGGCCCATTATCTTGAAATGAACTGCATGCAGCAGTTTGAGCAGCGGCTCATAATGAACAGCTCAATGAAACTCCCCTCTCAAATTATAGTCAGGGTGGTTTTTATAAACTCAAGCAGTAGTTCAAACAGCGACTTTTATCACACAGTACGTGCAGGGGAGGAAACAGTACTAAAACATCCTACTCAAGCAGAAGTACTATTACCTTGCTGAAATTGTACTTATAGAAGTAAAATTACTGGCGTAAAATCTATTAGTTCATTTAAAATGTCCTCACAGTAAAGGTTCCTGAGTTCCTCTTTAGAACAGAGAACGTTGTCAGCTGTGATCTTTTCCATGTGATTCTAAAAGGAGAGAGGACAGAGTTCAGACTAGATTCTTTTAATTGGAAAAACTGGAAATTACAAAATAAAGTGCAGAAACAAAGTAAAGTCAGATTTCTCTTCTCATTGTGAATGGATCCACAGAACAATACTTAAGTAAAAACGTACTTAAGTAAAAGTAAAATTACTGACTTTAAAAAAGTACACAAAAAAGTGAGTCAATTACAGCAACGTGAGTAAATGTAATTAGTTACTCCTGACCCTGAGTACGTGTCCATCGTGTTATCTTAAGCAGCGGACTGTGTAAAAAGAAATGTTTCATCTCCAGTTGTTTTCTGAAGGATCTGGTTCTGGATTAAAGTGCTCCAGAGGTCGGACCTGGCAAGGCGCTCGGTCAAGACGGCAGAGCGTCTGTCGCCGCCGTTCAGAGCGACAGAAAATTCCATCAAGACGCGAAGACGGGGAATATAGCAAACAGTGTTTCAGGCTGTCTGGAGACATCCGGAACGCTTTGCTAAACAGGAGTTTATGTATTCTGCGCACTCCTGGGCACAGATGGTGGAACAAACGCTTGTGATTATACTTTTCATCGAGCACAGTGATATGCATATTTATGTCTCTCCAAAAAAACAAAATATAGAACCATGTGATTTATACTCTCGTCTCCTAATGTAGAATCAAACATCTTTAGGATCTCACTAGAAACAAAGATAGATTCATGCGTTTTGAGGTGGAGGGGGGTTTCAAATACATCACACAGTCAAGTGAAGGTTTTCAAGCCGCCCTAAAGGATTTTTTTTTAGCTTGTCCTTTAATAAGCCATTTGGTGCATGCTTTAATCACAGGGTCTCAAGACATGTGCAATGGAGGGCCAAGCACCTGCAGGTGTTTGTTCCAACCAAAGACTCCACCAGGTGGTTTCACTGTTTAACACGCCTTCAGCCAGAGAGGAGGAGCCAACCAGTCAAATCACCTGATAGAGTCTTTGGTTGGAAGGAAAAACAGCATTCTAACACCTCTGCTTTAATCCAAAGCACCGTCCTGTACCAAGAGTTCACATGTTTTCCACATGGGCGTCCCAAGGCCGAATCCAAACCCTTATCTTGGCAGTGTTAGACCCACGCAGGGAATGGAACCACTAACTCTGGCAAAGCACACACATAAAGATAATCATAAAAAAGCATCAGTAACTAGGGCTGCACAATTAATGCAATATGAAGTACTTCAATTTCCAAAATCGCATGAGGCAATTATTTTGTGTGGAGTGGTGGCTGCTCAAAATGAACTCTGCCACCTAAACATGATATTCTGCTGCTGAGCCCAATTTCTGACCTCATTTCATTGTGTTCAAACAGAGCAAATCTTAAGCAACAACATCTCAGTTTTTCATTAAAAATGTTTCTTGTTTGCTGAAAAGTCTCACAGTCTCATATTCAGCCTTCAAATCTTATTTTTCTTAAACCAAGAGAAAAATTCAACCAGTAAGGAGAGATAACTCCACTTGTTTCAAATGCAGCTTCACTTGTTTCAGGAATTTTCTGGAATTGAGTCTTGAAACAAGTCAGAATAAGGCAGATCACTGCACTACTATCAAGAAAATGACATTTGATTCTACAAAATTATTGCAACAAATTGATTTGCATCGGAAACAAGTGAAGTGATCAAACCCCAGTGGCAGATTTTTTCACGTATTTTAAGAAAATTACGATTTTAGGACTCAATAACAGACTAAATGTCTTGTTAAGATGGAGATTTTTAGCAGTGTGTATACTGTATTGCAATTTATATCGCAGTTGCAATACTCAGCAAAATGATCGCAGTATGATTATTTGTCAGTGTGGTGTCACTAACCCTCTGTAACTGTTGTTTTGTGGCCCGCAGGGAAGCAAGATCAACCAGATCCCCACCAAGTACAGCCAGACGGAGTCGACCAAGTTCCTCATCCTCACGGTGGTCTCCATCCTGTGCATCGTGGGCGTCCTGCTGGCCTCCACCGTGGTCTACTGCCTCCGCCACCGCTCACACCACAAGCTCAAGGAGAAGCTCACCAACCTGGGAACGGACACCGGCAGCGATGCTACTGCCACCTATCAGGTAGGAGGCGTCACTGCACCGCCGTCTGCCCGTTTGAATTGTTGTAAAAAGAGTAAAAATAATGGAGAATATTTGAGGGAAATTGTGGTTTTATGATGGTTTAGCAGTATCTACACTACCACTTAAAAGTTTGGACACACCTGACTGAATGTTATGTGTTTTTCATTCTCTTAAAGCCATTTTGATCCAAAGGCTTCTGCTCAAATGCTTGAAATGTGTTTCTCAGACAAATATAAATAGTGAAGTTGATCCTATGTATGAATTTCTTTCCAAAGCCTTTGCCTTTCCATCAAGGCAAAGGCCGGCTACTTTAAAGAATCTAAAATATAAGATAGTTTTGATTTGTTTAACACTTTTTTGGTCACCGCATAATTCCATTTGTGTTATTTCAATTTTACTGTTATTCTAAAATGTGGAATATTTTAAAAAATAAAGAAAAATACGTGTGTCCAAACCACAAAAATCAAACAGGACAGTCCTAACAGAATGTCAGTTTATTATTGGAAGTGGATGCTTTTATCCCAAGTGCTTTACCTTGAGTGCATACATTTTTAGTAGGTCCCAATGGGAAAGAAACCCTTAACCCTGGCAGTGTTGGCACCATGCTCTCCTCATAATAACATGCTTTACCAAATCAACAGCACAGTTTTTTATCCTATATCGATCCATCATATCCTATACAAAGCTGTCCAGTGATTTTAGTGAGTTTCCAGACCTATCAATTTTTTGTTTGTGATATTTTTAGTCAAATTATCCAATGCTTTCAATAAATTTCATACTTGATACATGCCAATATGACATCATCATAGAACAATGAAGAAAATCTGGAAACAAGAAACTTTCTCCAAGACAATCTAAAGACTTTTATTAAGTAAATGTCCTGAAACAAGTTACATTCTCCTGAAAAAAAAGTCAAATTTGTTGAAACCGGTAAAATTATCTGCCAGTCCACTAAGAAAAATTATAAAATAACTGGATACAAGTCTGGATACAAGATTAAATAACTCAACAAGTCTGTGAGTTTGTGCAGTGTGTGATGAGACTAGAGTGGTGATGTGTGCTGATGGCTGACTGGATCCAGTTCCCTGCTGTATTTTATTGTTTGGGACGTGAAGTAATATCACCAATCCAACAGGTTTTCCACCTCAAGTCATTTCCATTCCCCCCTCTGCTTGCTGTAATTATCCTTTGGCCGGAATAGCAGGGTGTGAAATTTAATTTACAGAATCCAATATTAAGTGGCTTTTTGAGCAAAGAATTAGATTGAGATTTTTCCGTCTCTCTCCCTGACCTTTTCCCCACCATGTTTTTAAATGAGAGTGGTCCTGTGAGCATTGATTTTATAATGAGCCCGGCCCATCCCTTAAGTGCTTACATTTTATGCTCTTCTCTGGGGATTTTTTTAACTCCTGAAATAGACTGTGCTGCAGTGTCGAGGTTTATTTCATCGCAGGCAACTTGTAAAGATTCAGGATATTATTTATACATTCAGGTTTATTTGCCAATGACGAGAGGAGATCGAAGCGTAAAATATCGCCGTAAAAAAAAAAAGGCTTTCTTACCCGGACGATTTCACAGGATTGATTTGAGTAAAAGCAGAGAGAGGAGCACTCTTTCTGCAAATCCCAGATTTAATGTGACCAATCACAGGCTGATATTTCAGCCGCACGCCTTCCTCACAGTCTGTATAAAATATTTGCTTTTTCTCAGCGTTGGAAACTTATCTTCACGGTTACTTGCTTTTGAGATTCGGTTTAAGCCTTTAATTGGAAAATGCTAATTAAGATACGCACGTGAGAGTGTGTTTCTTCGCTGTTATCTGATTAATAACCAACAAAAACATTTGTGTTGCTCATTCTGGGAAGTTTACCCAGACTCCCAGAGTCCCGGGCCGGTGGATTCTCTCTTCCGTCGAGTCTCGCCCTCCGCTCATCCTCCCTGAAAGACCTCAGTGTTCAGCTCCCATCTTAGCCGTGTAAGCCTCCTCTCTTTGTCAGCACTGCTGTGTGGAGGGATTCCCTGGGTTGGATTCAGTCTGTGTGTGTGTGTGTGTGTGTGTATGTGTGTGTGTGTGTGTGTGTGTAGTCTCTAGGGCTACATGCAATTAAAGCAGACAGGAAGCGGCAGGCTGCCTGACGGCCGTACTACTGCGGCTCCTTCATGCTGGCTGTCACACACACACACACACACACACACACACACACACACTCACACAGACACACACACACATATACACGCGTACACATGCACACACACACCAGCCATTGCATGTTAATGATTCCTGTCCTTGGCGCGTTTGTTTGAGGCCTCGCTTCCATGCATTTAGACACACACACACACACACACACACACACAGACACACACACACACACACACACACACCCCGTCTTGTGTGTACGTCACGGTGCCACCGGCTCTGTCTCTGAGTCTCCTGCACCTCGGCTCTCCGCTCCCCGGCCTGTCAATCAAACGTTCCCGGTGAAAGCGCGGCGCGGGATTGGCCGACGCCGACAAAGGGGACGTTTTGATTGACAGGCGTCGACGGAGGAGTGTGTGTGTGTGCTGCTCGTCGGTGTGTTGGGCGGGATCAGTCACACACACACACACACACACACACACACACACCCCCCCCTCCCCGGATTACACTGCTGCCGACTCGTTCATCTTGGATTTAATCTTGTATTTGCCGTATTTTTTTCCTTAAAATGAGAGAACATGTCTGCCAGTGGGTGAGATCATTCCACTGCAGCTCGAGGATTTCCTCAAATCAAGTGATATTATCTTGAAATGAGATCGTGATCGGCCTCATTTCAAGATATCGTCACCTGCACCGTGACATTTTTTTTTTTTTTTAAACTAGTGAAATTATCTCACTCCATTTGCATATTTTCCTCAAGATTGTAAGACTCAAAACAAGATTAAATGATTTGTTCAGATGTTCATTTTGTCTCTTTTACCCTCTCTCTCCCCGGATTGTTCTGTTTTCTGAGATCGGCTCCCCTGCCCCGCCTCACCCAGCCTCTGTTTTCTTTCTCCTCTCTCTCTCTCTCTCTCTCTCTCTCTCTCTCTCTCTCTCTCTCTCCCTCTCTCTCTCTCTCAGTTCAGTCTCAAGAAGCTTCATTGGCACGATAAGATCACCCTTACGCTGCCAAAGAATGAGTGCAAAACACATTTCCAGTACATCTCAATTTAGATGAAACAAGCAAACAAAAACTCTCTCCCTCGCTCTTTTGACCGTCCGATACGTTCTCTCTCTCCTCCTCACTTCTGTTTTTTTTTTTTTTTACCTCTCTCTGCTTCTCCTCCGTTTTCCTCCCACTTTCTCCTCCTGCTCTCTCCTGCTTTAAGGTTTGACCAACACATCAGTTTACTGATATCAGCCTTTTATTAAAAGTCAGTGTCGTCAACCTCCAATATGATGGATATGATGCAGTTTGTTTGATTACATATTTAGTGTAGAGTTGATCAATGCTCCACTGGTTGTCAACAGAGAGAGAGAGAGAGAGATAGAGAGACATTTTGATTGGATTCCACACAAGTATGTATGAATATGTTGATGATTATTATTATTAGAAGTAGTAGTAGCAGTAGTAGTAGTCATAGTACTGATGAGTTGTTGTGTCCCATGGTCTAAATCAGTGATACTCATATGATATGATAGAACTTTATTGCCAGATTTCTCTGAAATTTGTTATGCATCATAGTAGCTCCATTTTAAAAAAGAAATACACATCATGCACAGTGAACGCACAATCGCACCACACTCAATAATTAACTCAATAACTCAAATTAAGTCAATTACTCAAAGTCTGGTGGAGTCATCCAAATCAATAGATTATATAATTGATAGATGATTCATTCATAAAAACTTTCTTTCTTACTTCTTACTTCATGAATATATATTTATTTCTACGATTTTGTCTTTGTCTTTTTTTTTCACCAATCCTGAACCGCTGTGTTTAGTTTGCCAAACAGCAGTTGTGGTTCGCGAGGCATCAGGCTCCATCATGAGACTGAACAAGCTGCTGTTCGGCTTTCCCACCTTTCAAGATCACAGTTTTGAAATTTGTGATAGAGGAGACAATATTACTGTTGGTTGTTGGCGACAATACATTTTAAACCCAAAAGAAAATTACCATTTTATCCACTGGCCCCTTCTCATTTTCCAAATCCCGGGTACCCCTGGTTTAAATGCTGTTTCAGAGGCTTTTCCACCCTGAAATTAATAAAAATCTGTGGCAAACACAGAATACCTGTCATATTTTGGATTTTTTTTTTGGATATGAAAATGGTCAAATGTAAAGATATTGAATATCGGCACAAAATATCAGCTATCAGCAGCTTCAATCCAAAAACATGATCAGTTTCCCATATCTGATATCTGTCAGACCCCATCCTGCACTCTTTCTCCTCCCTCCTCCTCCTCCCTCTCCCTCGGGTCTTTCCCTAAACCGCTCCCCCCACCCCCCCTCCCCTCCACCATATTGTATCAGGTCCCCCTTTATTTGTTTGTTTGTTGAGGCGCAGAGGCGACGGCCCCTACATTTGTTTGGGAAGGGAAGGGCATGTAAACAGAGGCGCCCCTGTGGGCCAGCTAGGCCATGCCCCCCCCCCCCTCCCTCCTCAAGCCCCCGAACCCCCCAAACCCCCCGACCCCCCCCCCCCCCCCTCCATTATGCTTTTATACAGACGGGTGCTATGGGTGGCACACGCTCCCTGGCCCGACACGCCCTCCGCCGCCCCGGGCCGATGCGTGACTCGAGACGCTCACGTGTCGCCGGGCGGATTCTCTGGCACCACGCCATGAGGAGGGACCGCCGGGGTTTTTCTTTTAACCTTTATTTCTCCGGGGGGAAGGTTGACGGAGCACACATGCTCTTTTCTCAGCACTGACTCCAGTCACTCTAACCCTGAGCGGCTCCATTGCAGCAGCAGCAGTTGCGGGGTTAAATGCCTTGCTCATGGGCAGCTCTACGATCTCGTTCACACTTTCCCCCTCACACAGTCCGCTTTGTAACTGTGAATGTAACTGTGCTGCGCTCATCGATTTGTGCTTTATTTTGTGGCAGCTGAAAAAAATATTGAAAAAGAAGAAATAAATATTTTTGATGTCAGGGCATTTATTTTGTTTTTCGGGACGCTAAATAAAATGATTTTCAGGAAAAACAAAAACAAAAGGTATAGGTAGGTTTGCCAGAAGTCAGAGAAACGTGTATTTCAATTAATAAAAAAAACATATACCCCCTTAAAGTGAGGTGGTGTAGTGGCTGTTTGAGACATTCTGTGGATCGATTACACTCTTGCTCTCTATGAATCTTGGTATCAGGCCAGTATACTTCCATTCCAGCCATCTTCTCCAGTTCTTCACCCATCCAGACCCAGCTGGCTCGTCCCTGAACTCTGCCTCACACAGCAGCTGCACAGTGCATTTTATTCCAGGCATTTGGCTGACAGTCTTACCTAGAGCAGGGGTTCTCAACGTGGGGTCCGGGGACCACCAGGGGTCCTTCAGAGGGTTCCAGGGGGTCCGCAGCAAATTTATGAATTTTTAAACTCCACCATTATTTCATTTACAATAAGTTAAGGCACTTAGAGAATGTAGAAGAATGACTGTTTTGATCATACTTTCTCTGTTATCTCTCTACCTACAATACAGATAGTCATGGAGTTCTGGACAAAATCATATCTAACAATAAAAATATTCTCAGATTTGAGTTTGAGAGACAAACTCTCATCAAATTGGGGTCCGTGGCTCTAATGTGAACTAAATTAGGGCTCCTTGATATGAAATGGGTTGAGAATCACTGACCTAGAGGAACTTGCACCAAGTGAGCAGTGAGGGCCTCGGTGTCCTGATGGAGGACCTGCTGATGGGACGCATAGCTGTTGAAAATCAAAAGTCATGCCAGGCTTTCCAGGCTGTTTCTCTGTAGCCGTGTTCAGGGGGAACCTGAACACGGGGAGGGGGAGGGGGGGGGGGGGGGACACCTGATCAACAGCGTTCATATTTCAACAAGCCCACACGGTGAACTTTGCCGTCGCAGCGAATCTTTTATGATGTAATTAAAACTGCTTCAAAATGGCTTCCCCCCGAGAGCCAATTAGAGGACAAAAAGGTGAAAATTTGAAGGAATAATATAAACCAGGACAGCTTTAGAGTCTAAACAACGCATATTTACAGCACCTCTAAAGTCCCACCTCCCTCCACCTCTGCTACACCCCCCCCACCCCCCCCACCCCGCACCCACCCCAAGCTGTGGCCGTACAAACACAAGCGTCTTTATTTACAGCTTATTGATTTTCAACGATACACACTTTATCAGGTGGCGAGATGCGTCGCGTTAATCACTGTGGTTTATGATCTGGATGAGAGTCTGCTGTGCATTTGCTTTATATTTGAGCATTTATGCCTTTAACTACAGTCTGGGCGAGGGGAAACATCCATCTTTTCTTATAACAAGTAAAGAAATCTGCCAGTGGGGTTCGATAATGTCACATAGTAAAAATGCAAAATGACGACGTACCAATTTCTGCTTTATTGTCTTAAAAGCAGGATCTGATCTTGGTGAGTAGTTTATATTCTGGTTTTCATGGCGGTCAAGTACGGTGGCCGAGACGTGTCGAACGAACTGCATCTCCAAAATGCTTTGCAAATTTGAAAAACACAAGCGCATTAACGGAAAACACAAATGCAAAAGCCACAACATAACAACGGAAGTGAGCAACAACGGATGTTGACAATGAAACAGGCCGACTCTTATTGACATTGAACAACATTGCTCATTTGTGAAAATCACACAGCGATAGTAATCATAGTTACGTTTCACTTACTTCTCAAACTTTCCTCTTCCACATGTGCAGGCAGTAATAGTCCGCCGGCAATAGTTGCCCGTTTCATTGTCAACATCCATTGTTGCTCACTTCCGTTGTTATGTTGTGACTTTTGCATTTGTGTTTTCCGTTAATGCGCTTGTGTTTTTCGAATTTGCAAAGCGTTTTGGATATGTAGTTTGTTGGACACGTCTCGGCCACCGTAGCCAAGTGCCGAATAACACCCATGTTAAAACTAAGTGGAGTATTGCTTTAAAATGGACGTTTTTTGCAGTGTTTCCAGAGCTGTGTATCCTTGTGTGTGTGTGTGTGTGTGTGTGTGTGTGTATTAATGTGTTTGCTTACGTTCGATGCGAGCATGCCTGTGTTTGCTCCCTCCAGCAGAGCGGCCAGCCTCCCTCAGCCAGGTAGCGCTTTAATAATCTCCGTGCAGTTATGAGTCTGCGGTCCGGCCGATGGATCAATGTCACCGCGCCGAGCTGCAGGAACATCAGTCAGATCAGATACACACTAATGAAGCCCCGCTCAAATTACCTCCGCTGTCAATCAAACACACTGTTAGTTAATCATCAGCATCTCTCTCATTAGGAGACACACAGATACCCGCTGAGATTTAGTCTGGCTCTTCTGTTACAGTCGGCGTCCTTCTGCACTCAGAGAATTAACATCCAGATTTAAATGGATCCAGCCATCCATTTTGTTTTTGTGCAAATGGGTTCCACAGAATATAAGCAGTGGTAGAAGTGCTGTTACTTTGCTGATATTTTACTTAAGTAGAAGTAAAAGTACTGCTGTAAAAATCTACTGCAGTAAAAGTAACAAGTGTCTGATTTAAAATGTCTTCAGAGTAAAAGGCCCTGAGTTCCTCTTTAGAACAGAGAACGTTGTCAGCTGTGATCTTTTCCATGTGATTCTAAAAGGAGAGAGGACAGAGTTCAGACTAGATTCTTTTCACTGGAAACATTAGAAACGACAAAATAAAGTGCAGAAACAAAGTAAAGTCAGATTCCTCTTCTCACTGTGAATGGATCCACAGTTTGTCAGTTTACTGTTGATCCAGTTTCTGCTGCTGATGGAGAGACACACAATCTGTTCTGTGATGGATGGGATTTAAAATGGACTGAAGGACAAAACTTCAGTGAAAACATACTTAGGTAAAAGTAAAATTACTGAATTTAAAAAATAGTCAAAAATGTACAAGTACACAAAAAAGCGACTCAATTAGCAACAGGAGTAAATGTAATTAGTTACTTCCACCCTTGATACAAAGTACACAAGTACACAAAAAAAACTACTCAATTACAGGAACATGAGTAAATGTGATTTCAAGATTCAAGAAAACTTGCATAGCTCACTTACATAGCATAGCATAGCTCAGATACAATAGAGTACATATAAGACCATAAGTGCACATAGGAAGACAACACAGTACATGTAGTAAAATCTCATGCAGTTAAAAAGTTGACCAATGGCAGTTAAAAATTAAATACTAAATATAAAGTGCTGTGTGCAAGATATAAAGTGCTGTTTTCTCACGTTCTTACTTTTACTTAAATTCGTTTACACCCCTTTGCATATATGATACAGTATCCAGAGTGTGTGTTGGTGTTGTAGTTCTGAGTCTGAAAGGTGTCTGACCCTGCAGATGCTGAAGTGTGTTGGTTGGTGTTGGTTGGTGTTGGTTGGTGTTGCACAGTGTGTAATCACACTGTCTGTCTGTGTCCTGTGTGAAGTGTCACAGTCGGAGCGTTCAGGTTCCCACCGGGAGTCACTTAGAGCCGAAGACGAGGAAATCTGCGACACGGTGTCAACATTTCATTGTGGTCACGTCTGCGGCCGGCAGACACAAAATGACAGCTTGCTCAGACGTGAGGATGAAGATGTCGTGTTGGCAGGCGGGAGACCGCTGGCAGACATTTTTTTTTTTTTTTCAAAACTTTTTCAAAACTTTTATTTATCCAGGGAGAGGTTTTGGTTTTGCACACATGCTGTTTTTCCACTGACGGCCTGGAAGCTGCCCAGGAGCAGCAGTTGGAGGTTAAGTGTCTTGCTTAAGGGGCGGCAAAGTTTTACTCCTTCACTATCCAGATTTCTCCAGACTCTTAGTTTAGTTTAGTTTAGTTTAGTTTAGTTTAGTTTAGTTTAGTTCAGTTACGTTTAGTTCAGTTACGTTTTGTTTAGTTACGTTTAGTTTAGTTTAGTTTAGTTTAGTTTAGTTTAGTTTAGTTTAGTTACGTTCAGTTATGTTTAGTTTAGTTTAGTTTAATTCAGTTTAGTTTAGTTACGTTTAGTTATGTTTAGTTTAGTTTAGTTTAATTCAGTTTAGTTTAGTTTAGTTTAGTTCAGTTTAGTTTAGTTTAGTTTAGTTTAGTTACGTTTAGTTATGTTTAGTTTAGTTTAGTTTAATTCAGTTTAGTTTAGTTTAGTTTAGTTTAGTTTAGTTTAGTTTAGTTCAGTTACGTTTAGTTTAGTTACGTTTAGTTTAGTTTAGTTTAATTTAGTTACGTTTAGTTTCGTTTAGTTTAGTTTCGTTTCGTTTCGTTTCGTTTCGTTTCGTTTAGTTTAGTTTAGTTTAGTTTAGTTCAGTTCAGTTCAGTTCAGTTTAGTTTAGTTTAGTTTAGTTTAGTTCAGTTACGTTTAGTTATGTTTAGTTCAGTTCACTTCAGTTCACTTCAGTTCAGTTTCGTTTCATTTAGTTTAGTTTAGTTTAGTTTGGATTATAGTTTTGTTTCTTTTTGTTTTGTTTCATTTTGCTTTGCCTTATTTAGTTTAATTTTGTTTTGTTTAGTTTATTTGCACATATTTAAAAAAAAACTAGCAAAAAATGAAAAATAAAAAAATACATTAAGAGAATTACCAATGAAAGAAAGGGAAAGAAATGTACATGTGCAGGTGAGGTAAAAAGCCGAGGATGAGCGTCTATCAAAACCTCACTGAGGTTCTACTAATTAAGGTACAAACCTTTTAAGAAGTTACAATAATTAAAATACAATTACTGACATGTAGTTACATAATAATGATTAGTAAACTCGTTCAACAAATACTAATAAATCATGTAAATCTCCAGGATGTCATGTAAGTGATCAAATGTATAAGTGAGAGTATTAGCAGCTGTCTGAAATCAAAACCTCTTTTATTTTTATTTTAAATACATTTAAGGAGGGAGATGAATAAATAAATATGAAGATTTATTCCAAACTGTGACACCTCTATATTGAATTGAAAATGGAGGTGTGGCACAGCAGGGATTTGAACCAACAACTTTCTGCCTTTGCTCTCAGGCTGCTCGGTCTCTTCTGGTATATTCTCATTGCTCGCTGTTGCAGAGCGTGAGAAGTCTTTAATGACCGTTTCTTCCATGAAGGTCAGAAACTCTTTAATGAGGCCAATTTTGACACTAGGACCCATCTTCGGCAGGCTGGATCCACCATCGCTCTGCTGCTCGCTCATTAACTTAACAAGTGGCCATTTGAAAATTTGGGTTTTTCAATCCAACTTTCAAGTACAGAAAAAAAAAAAGACCAAGGGCAGCTGACCTTTTCATAAATCAGCATTTTAGAGGGCAATTTCCTGGAACAAGTCAACACTCAGCGCACAGTGACTGCGTTTACATGGACAGCAATAATCTGAGTATTGGTCTTATTCTAAGTAAGACAATATTCCTATTAAGCTGTTTCCATGTGTTACTTATAGAACTCTTCCATTCATATTCCTGTTTCCATGCTGTGGATCAAAGTCTGATTAACAGGACTAAGGAGAATCACTGGAGACACGGACAGTTTCAGACTTTTAAAAAAAAAAAAATCATGATATCCATTTCCCTCTAAATCCTGAGCATGGAGACAGTTTCAGCCTCACCACAAAAGTGTTGGGACTTCTCTTTTCTGCTGTCCTCTGATAGAGTCTCCTAGCTGGATTAAGGTGTTTACAGTCTAAAACGCCCTTCAATAATGAGACTAAAATCAGAATACTCCACATGTCTTAATGTGATTCTGCTCTATGACCTTATTCAGGTTAAGGGAATCAGAAAATGCTGTTTACATGGCAATTTCTTATTCTGGCAATTGTCTTAATCGGGTTAATATTGGATTATTGCTGTCCATGTAAACATAGCCAGTGTCAAATATGATCCTCATGGTCCGGTGTAGCTCAATGGGTAAGGCATTGGCACCAACAGCCAGGGTTAGGGGTTCAATTCCCAGTCCAGCTCAATGGGTTTGATTCCCACTGGGGCCACTCATGCTAAAAAAATACATCCACTTATGGTATTTTAAGGTGTTTTGGATGAAATCGTCCACTAAATGTCACTAAGTTATGTCATGCAACAACACCACTGGTTCCCAATTCCATGACATCATCAGCTAACCCCGCCCCTCCCCCCCTCCTCTTCCTCCTCCTCCTCCTGTAGGAGCTGTGTCGGCAGCGCATGGCCGTCAAGCCCCCGGTGGAGCGTCCGGAGCCCATCTCCTCCCGGATCAACAGCGTGTCGTCCCAGTTCAGCGACGGCGGCCCGGCCGTCAGCCCCTCGGCCCGCAGCAGCACCTCCTCCTGGTGCGAGGAGCCCGCCCACTCCAACATGGACATCTCCACGGGTCACATGATACTGGTAAGTTTCTGATTCTGAAGTTGTTCGTAATCGTTTCATCACATAACGGCTCCGATGACGGCTGCTGCACAGTTAATCGGAAAGCAGTTGGATTCTGCCTCATTTTCCAAATCACAAGATGGTAAAATTCTTCATCAGGGTCCAACACTGTAAAAAAAACATCCATCTTAACAAGCCATATAGACTCATATTCAGCCTTCAAATCTTATTTTTCATAAAACAAGAGAAAAATTCTGCCAGTGAGGAGAGATAACTTTCCAATGCAGTTTCACTTGTTTCAGGAATTTTCTAGAAATGAGTATCAGTATGTTGAAATGTCAGAATAAGTGAGATCACTACACTGCTGTCAAGAAAATGACACTTGATTCTACTTCATATTGACAAATTATAAGTTATGGATTTTAAGGAGTGCACACAGCCTAAGGTTTGTCTCAACCAATGGAATTGAGGTTTATGTGTAAATCCCACCCATCTTGCACTGTAGAGCCTTTGAAAGGGTTTGATTTCATTATTGAGTGGATCAAATAGTATGAGAGAGATGAGAATTAAATTACAATAGTGGGGTTTTATTGTAAAATGCCATGGGAGAACAAACTGTGGACTCATGTTCATTACACAATACTTTAATACAGATTACATTCTCAAAAATGTCAGTTTTTCTGGCAAAGACCTTAAGATTGCGGTTTATTTTTGTGCCAGTAATCATTTTGTAAGAGTGGGTATCAGTGTTTTTAAAGACTGTGTGTCTCCTTTAGGAGTAAAACTCAGGTTTTTACCCTCACTATTCTGTACTTTTTACCTGTCTGGCTCATTTTCTGTCTTTCCAACCAGCTATCTGACATTTTCCCTGCTTCCCTCACTTTCTTTTTGCCTGAAACATCTTCTCCGTCTGCCTCTTTTCACCTCTTTTACCGTTCTTCTTCTCTCTTTCAAAACCAGCGCAACTATTTTGCCTTCCATCTCTCTCTCTCTCTCTCTATGTCTGTCTCCTCTGCATTTCGGCACACACACACACACACACACACACACACACACACACACACCTCTTCTCCCGCACACACTCTTCTCTCTTCCCTCTCATGTCGCTCTGTTTCTCTCTCATCTTTTTCCCGTCTTCTTCTTCTTCTTCTTCTTCTTCTTTTTTGTGTGTTCCTGTACATCTCATTACACCCACAGCTTCTATAAGCAGGCTTCTCACCCTTTTCTCTGCCGCAGATGAAAATCTCCATTGAACCTTGGTGGCAATCTGTCGAGCGTCATTGTAATTGCAATATATAGCTATTCACGTCGACCACCCACCACCCAACACCCCCCCTCCCCTCCCCCCCCATGCCACCCCACCCACCCACCTCGGCTCTCCCTCTCTCTCACTCCATGCATTATAAAGCTGCCGGCGAGATGTGACAGATAGGCACAAAGATACTAATTACCCCTGAGATTTGCACCGGAGTTGTTCAGGAGGCACAGAGAGGGAGAGAGATAGAGAGAGAGAGAAGAGAGAGAAGAGAGAGAGAAGAGAGAGAAGAGGGGGAGAGAGAGAGAGAGGGAGAGAAGAGGGGGCGAGAGACTCAGAGGGAGACACAGAGGGAGAGAGAGAGACTTTCTGAAGTGACTCCCTTTGCAGCCCGGTGCTGCAGAAAGGCGGTGTGTGTGTGTGTGTGTGTGTGTGCGTGTGTGTGTGTGTGCGTGTGTGTGTGTGTGTGTGTTGAACACGAACGCATCCCGCTAAAGTGTTTCCTTGGCGAACGCTCCCCCCCAACGCGCCGCACCAAGGTCGCATGTGTTGACGAAAATAGATTTGAGTTTTTTTTTTAAACGTCGAGGGGCTGAGCGACTTTGGGTGCGTTTGGTTCGTCTCTGCCCGGCTCCCGGTCTGTCTCCGAAGAGGAGGCGTCACTGGAGAGATAAGAGAAATGAAATGAAGCGCTCCTTGTGTTTTTTTGAGGATTCAGTTGGTATCTGGGCGACATTTCTGACTTTGTCTGGTCATGGTGATTATTGAATTTGTTGTAATGATGGAGATTAATGTGGAAATGGGGTGAGTGGGGGGTTATGACAGTATGACCAGAGAGAGAGAGAGAGAGAGAGAGAGAGAGACAGAGAGAGAGAGGAAGAGCCTAATGTAAGTTTGGACTTGATGATATATTCATTGGCATTAGTGCTGCAGATGAATATATATTGAAATAGAGAGAGAGAGACAGAGGGAGAGAGAGACTGGCAAGTGTGGACATGGCATTTCATTTTTCATCACTGTTGGACAGTCTCTCGGAATTATTATTCACAATAATTAATGAGAGAGAGACTATAGAAAATCTGGTTATGGTGAAATTTAATTTGGCATTAGTGATAAGGATGGATAGATACATATAGGGCGAGAGAGAGAGGGAGGGAGAGAGAGAGAGAGGGAGAGAGACAGAGAGAGGGAGAGAGAGGGAGAGAGAGAGAGGGAGGGGGGAGAGAGAGAGAGAGGGATAGAGAGAGAGAGACAGAGAGAGAGAGACTGGCAAGTGTGGACATGGCATTTCATTTTGCATCACTGTTGGACAGTCTCTCTTGGAATTATTATTCACAATAATTAATGCAAATTCAACCAATACTTGCAAGAACTTGCAATTTTGCAAAGTTACAGATAGAAGAAGTTGAACTCACTTTGTTGTTCATTTAACCTTCAGCATTATAGTTTGCATTTATCCTTTGGCTTGCACACTGAAGAACACAAAGTCTTCCTCAAACATAAAACGGGCAACTATTCAGTTTTATACTCCTGAATCTTTTTTGAATGGACTGATTTCATTCAGTGCCTACTGTGCTGATGGATAAGTAAATAAAAATAAATAAATAAATAAAAGAGAAAGGAAAAAAGTAAAACAAGAAGTAAAGAAAGAAAGAAAGAAAGACAGGACAAAAGAAAGGCAAAGCAAGACGTATAGACAGAAAGAAAGAAACGAAGGGAAGAAAGAACAATGTAAGAAGACAGAAAAAGAGAGAAAAAGAGAGAAAAATAAAATTTATTTATTTATTATTTATTATAGTTGGTGATTCTCCACAGACAGAGTCCAGGTCCAGGTCCAGGACTTTCCTTTGTTGTAACTTTGAGCTCATGCTTCTCCAGTGAGAAAATGAAGGATGAGCTCTAAAGTATTTCCAGTAGTTTGTGATGTGCAGTATGCTTATTAGTCATTATGTAGGATTCATAGGAAGTAGTTGCAAAAATCAAATTTTTTTTTCTTTAGAGGAGTAAAAATGCAGTAATTTGTTAAAATCGCAAGGAAAAATGTGACTAAATTGGCATTTTTTCCTCATGATTTTTTACAAATTACTGCAATTTTACTGCTAAAAAAACAAACAGAAAAGCACCTAAAACAAAAGTAAAAGCAAATTGCATCAGTGCCTCGGCAAAACCCTGGAGGGACTGCTGAGAGATGGATAGATACTGTACATACTGGGGGAGAGAGAGAGAGAGAGGGGTAGAGAGACTATAGTGATACACACAGCCAGCTCTCAGTGTGTTTCAGCACCTCGGACAGCTCCTCGTCTACAGACTGAGTTTCGGCTGCTCTGATTGGTCCAGACCGGCAGACCTGTTCCAGAGGAGAGGGAGAGTTACGTAACGCTGTTGACGGGCAGAAAAACCTCTTATCTCCAAAACCAGCAGCCTCGGTTTCAGCTTGACCGCCACGCTTTCTTCACTTTATACATTATCCAGCAATTTATTATTCAAAAAGGTTTCTGGATTCACCTTCACTTCCCTCTTCTTCTCCTCCTCCTTCATCTCTCTAGTCGTCTATCGTTCTCTTTCTCTTTCTTCCATTCATTTATGACTTTTCAGTTTTAGATTCTTTCTTTGTTTCTTTCTTTGTCTTACTTCCATTTATTTTCTTGGTTTCTTTCTTTTTGTAATTTCTTTTTCTCTTTTTCTGTCTTCTGACAGTGTTCTTTCTTCTATTAGTTTCTTTCTTTCTGTCTATACCTCTTTCTGTCTATATCTATTGCCTTTACTTCTTGTTTTACTTTTTTCCTGTCTCTTTTATTTCTCTCCCTTGTTTCTTTCTTTTTACTTTCTGTTTTTCTTCTTGCTTTGCATCATTCTTTTATCCTTTCACTTTTTAGTTCTCCCCCTCATTTATTTTTTCTTTCTGTCTTTCTTTCTTTCTTTCTTTGTCTTACTTCTATTTCTTTTCTTAGTTTCTTTCTTTTTGTTTTCTTTTTCTCTCTTTTTCTGTCTTCTTACATTGTTCTTTCTTCCCTTAGTTTCTTTCTTTCTGCCTATACGTCCTGCATTGCCTTTCTTTCCTCCTTTGTGTCTTTCTTTCTTTACTTCTTGCTTAACTTTTTTCCTCTCTTTTATTTCTCTCCCTCGTTTCTTTCTTTGTTACTTTCTTCTGTCTTTCTTTCTTTACTTCTTGCTTTGCATCATTCTTTTATCCTTTCTCTTTGTATTTCTCTCCCTCTTTTCTTTTTCTTTCTTTCTTTCTTTCTTTCTACACCATGATGTTAATGAGAAACACAGAGTTAGCACAGAGTTACATGGCAACAAAACTCCACTTGGAGCCAGTCGGCACTTTTGTGTATGTGTGTGTGTGTGTGTGTGTGTGTGTGTATGTGTGTGTTCGGGGTGGGGGGGGTGCAGAGTGGAGTGTTTTCCAGAGCCACGTCACACGGCGAGAGGCCGAATCAATCACGAGGCGAGACGCAGCGCAGAGCCGCCGCCGCCGCCACAGAAAAGCAAATATTTCATCTGGCGTTCTGCGAGAAGCCGGAGTGAGGCGGCTGATGAGCGATTCATAAAAATCACAGGTGTCAGAGAAAAGAGAACGTGAGAGTTGACGAGCTGCCGTACCACCCCCCCCCTCCCCCCCCCCACCCCACTCTCTTCATCCCTCCATTCCCCCCACTCCCCTCACCGTCCCCAAACCCCCGAAAAAATTAATTGCCTCTCGTAAAGCCGGGCAAATCCCACGTCATCAGCCACCCACTGATTTTAATTTGAGGAGAACCAGCTTTCACCATCTTATCTAAGTTAATGTATTACTTCGTCCCATGTGACTGGGACTGGGACCCCCCCCCCCCCCCCCTCTCCCTCTCTGCCTGTGTCTTAAGAGGATTAGCCGACTCTATATATAAAGCACATTATCTTGTCTTTTGTTGCTGGCCAAGTAAGTGTTATAGATTATACTGCAGCGAGAGCCTCCATAGAGATTAGCTGTGCTGGGAATTTGTTGTTTTTTGGGTGGGAGGGGGGGTGGGGTGGGGGGCTGGGGGGTTTGGGGTGTAATCTGTAGTGTTGATAGGTCGCAGCACAATGGCTGGAGGAAGGAATGGGCTTTAGGAAATGTAAAGTTTAATGGGTGGAACGCTGGATGGAGCGGAGGAAGCACTCAGCTCCCCAGAGGAGAGTCAGACCGATATCTGAGGCTGATATCGGCTTTTTATTAAAAATCACACATCAGTCAGTGTCGTCCAACTCTGATATGATGGACATGATGCAATTTGTTTGATTACGCATTTATTGTCACTGAGAAACCTTGATCTGAATTGATTCAGATCAGGGACATTTTAATCAGATTCCACACAAGCACACATGTGTAGGAATAATTATTATTATTATCATCCTGGGTTTCAATGGAGAGTTTTAGTGTTGCTGTGAGGTTTTTCCACCCTGGCAAGAATATCATTCTGGGGGAAACACTGAATACTTTTTGGGAATTTTTCGGCATGAAAATGGCTGAATGTAAAGATATTGAATACATGCACAAAATATCGGCACTCAGCATCTTAAAATTGGCCTTCCCACACCAATATTGATCAAATCCTACCTACTTTGTTTTTCATGTGTCACAGTTGCGTTGACACCTACAATAAAAACATTTTTTGAAAGACAGCTGGTAACATAAAGTAATAATCCACAGCATTTTCATATAAATAAATGTCTGTTTTGCTACTCTCTACTATCTGACTGCTCTAACACAACAGTGATCCAACCTATACCTATATATAAAGCTTTTCCATTGTCTGTTCTAAACAGCCAGAAAATCCAAGCCCCGCCCACACTGTTTGATTGACAGGTGATCTGTGGGAAGTGCAGTGCAGAAACACCACGGCGATGAGGCTGAGCAACAAAGATGGAGACCAAAAAAAACCTAAAATGATTATCTCACACATTATCACCTTAAATTCCTGGTTCCTGGATTTTCAATATTCAATATCTCTTCTTGCCTGATCAATCATTATTTTTTTCACCAAAAGGGATACAACCTTATCCAATAGCACCCAGACTGACTCCATTACCCCACCCCACCCCCCCCCTCACCCCCACCCCTCCCCTAGCTCCACCCCACTGAGCCTCAATATCCCCGAGTGATTTCATCCAGCGCCTCCCCCCCCCCCCCCTTCTTCCCCCCCGCCTGTCTCCGCCGATCCAAAATGTCCGCCGCATTACATCATCCCCCCCCCCATCCAGCGGGTCCTCGGTGCCGCACTTTATTACAGGTGCCGGAGCGGTGCGTCAGAGCCACAATGGCGGCCGCACCGTGGTTTTATTGAGCACCTTTGGCGGCTGTAAGCCCCCCCGCAGTAAGGGGATTATTCAGTGTTTGGCCGACACATGGTGATCTCAGCACCTCCTGATTGGATTGCAATAATCCCTTTACACAGCCACAAAACCCTATTACTGTGGCATTAGAGAGAGAGAGAGAGAGAGAGGGAGGGAGGGAGAGGAGAGAGAGAGAGAGGGAGAGAGAGAGGGAGAGAGGGAGAGAGAGAGAGAGAGGGAGAGAGAGAGAGAGGGAGAGAGAGGGAGGGAGGGAGAGAGAGAGAGAGGGAGAGAGAGAGAGGGTGGGGGGTGTCTGATGTAGGACTGTGTGATGTGTGTGTGTGTGTGTGTGTGTGCATAACTTGTGTGGGATGGTGTGAATTTACGCAATCATGTGTGTGAGTGTGTGTTTGTATACTGTGTGCATGTGGATTGGGTGTGTGTGTGTGTGTGTGTGTGTGTGTGTGTGTGTGCATATTGCGTGTGTGAGAGTGCCTATGCTTGTGTGTGTGTGTATGTTTATATATTATGTGCAGGTGGATTGTGAGTGTATATTGTGTGTGCATGTGTGTGTCCTGTGTGGAACTGTGTGTGTTTGTTAAAGCATATCGTGTGTGTGTGTGTGTGTGTGTGTGTGTGTGTGTGTGTATACATTGGGTGTGTTTGTATGTGCATGTATCTTTGTATTTGTTTTTTGCGACTGTGCTTGTGACCAAATAAATACCTGGATGAGTGGATTGTGCATTGTGTGTGTGTGTGTGTGTGTGTGTGTGTGTGTGTGTGTGTTTGTGTGTGTGTGTGTGTGTGTATGTGTGTGTTGAATGGGTCTGACCTCCTGTGGTTGGTAAGAGGCTGCATGCTGCTGGAGGGTCGCTTCATGTTACATCACTGTTGCTTTTAGCCGCTCAGCACTGAATGTAATAAAGAGCTGATACTAGGACAAGGGTTAGCTACTGTTAGACTGCTATAGTGTGTGTGTGTGTGTGTGTGTGTGTGTGTGTGTGTTTGTGTGTGTGTGTGCATGGTAAAAGTAGCAATCATCCGTCCATTCAATCAAGACATTTTTCCATTATCTATCAAAAGCCGGACGTCTGGCCAAGCTGGCTTCCATTTTTAACAAACCTCCTCTCCTTTTAGCAGAAAGTCATTAGGCCTTTTTTGGAAGCTAATTCTGATTAAGATCGTTCCCATTTGTAACTGCCGCTATAAATCATCTCCGGAGCCATTTAAAGAACCACACCGCCTCGTTTCGTCCCCTCATCTGTTACACACGCTCGTACGCTCCATATTGGGCCAAACTGATTTCCAAGGTCGCCAAAACAAAGCGGCGCTCTCCACCATCAGATTACGGCTAACCCGTTAGCCTCGGCGCTAACAACGCGCTAGGTCCTCCCTCGTTTTCATTTGACAAGCTCATTGCCGGCAGTTGATCAAAGTCACGGCGCCTTCCTTAATTATGAATACGGCGTGGTAGGTAATGGCCAGGATGAAATTGGTTGTCATTTAGCGGGAGCTATTCCTAACCAGGTCTAGATGAACCTGATGGATCTCTGATACGGACGCTGAAAATGGATGGAAGCAGGGCGTCCGGTGAGATCACTCGCTAATAAAATGAGGAAAAGGTTCATGCAAGCACACAAAGACCTGGGTCTGATAGTATTTTGAAAATGATTCTTTGGATTTGTTTTAACGTGCATGGAGTACCAGTTGGGTGGGGTTTGCCACATAAGACTGAATAGTATCTTAAATTTTATCGCCTTTTTTTACATGGTCTACTTGTCTTGACAACTGAACTGATTTCACTCTGAAGGGTCCTGATAGGGTAAACCCCACCCACTTGGTGCTTCAAGCTGATTAAAACAAACAGAAACACTAACTTTCAAATATCAGTACAAAACAAACCCCAATTCACAAACTGTAATACCAATAGGTAAGGGACCAGGCTGAAATCGTTTGTCATTTAGAGAGAGTTTTTCCCTAACAAGGTCTAATAAATCACTGATGAAGACAGGCTGAAGTCAATGTTGAATAGTTATATAAGATGACATCAATTTATTGCAAATACTAGGTGAACAGGCATTTTATTTTATTCAAAATTCTGATTGTTTCAACATGCATGGAGTGCCAGATGGGTGGGGTTTGCCACATACGATGATCTAATGCAGTGATTCTCAACCTTTTTCATATCAAGGACCGCTAATTTAATCCACATTAGAACCACGGACCCCCATTTAATGAGATTTTGTCTCTCGGTTGCAAATCTGAGAATATTTTTATTATCAGATATGATTTAGTTTAGAAAGTTTAGTAAAGTTTGGTTAGTAAATTAAAATCACAGGATAGTATCTGAAATTTTAGCACTGTAAAATCCCGGCTAGTGAGACTCTTCGGTCCATCTCAAACCCTTCTCTCCTCACCTCCTCCCCTCTCTTGTCTCCTTGTCTCCTTCAGTCCTACATGGAGGATCACCTGAAGAACAAGGACCGCCTGGAGAAGGAGTGGGAGGCGCTGTGTGCCTACCAGGCCGAGCCCAACGCCTCCACCGTGGGCCTGAAGGACGGCAACGCCAAGAAGAACCGCTCCAGCGCCGTGGTGGCATGTGAGTGACGGACTCTCTCTTCCTTCTCTGTGTCCTTCTGTCTCTTTGTATCTCTCTCTGTCGGTCTCTCTGTCTCTCTTTATGTCTCTTATGTCTCTTATGTGGACAATAGTTAGTGGTCTAGCTGGAAGCATTTGGATTGCAGAAATGTAATCTCAACGCATCAAGTAAAATGTGATCTAAATGTAATCTAAAACTACTACCAAGTCCACTAATGCTGCTGCTACTACTCCTGTAATACTATTATATCTACTACTAGTGCCACTACTACTACTACTACTACTATTATCACTACTATTACCAATACCACTACTACTGCTTCTACCAATACAAATACTACTACACATTTTCTTCCAGTAAATTTAGCTTTCATTGTTTTTATCTTCTTCTCCAAGACCGATAGAACTAGTGATTCCCAGTAGTATTGGTTTGACAATATGAGGTGGTTTGTTTGATCAATACTCCGCTGGTTGTCTGTTTGAAGCCTTTAGCCTGAATTAACTCTTATGGGACATTTTGATCAGATTCTACGCAAGCATGCATGAATCCTGGGTTCATGTAGTATTCATGTCCCGTGATCTAAATGCTGTTACAAGCCTGAAAACTTGTAATATTTTGGGAATGTTTTGGCATAAAAATGGTCAAAGATATTGAATATCAGTATCGGCAGCTTAGATCCAAATATATGGGTGTCAGCCACCGAAAGCCCCGTATTAATTGAACCCTAACCCCCAGATACCAGAGCCAGAATGGTTATGGATGGTCTGAATGTTTAGAGCATCTTTATTCAGAATGTTTTGTTACTAAAAACTTCATTAGGCTATCTTTGTGTAGAAAGATAAGATAGATAACTTCACAAAGGTCCTAGTACTGAAATGTGCTCAATAAAGATGCTCTAGTTGCAAAGTTCAGCAGACGGAGTGCGTGAAGCTTGCTCTTTCTTTAATTGTCGACCTGCGATCTTCACCTGTCGCACCTGTCACTTTGCACGGTATCAGTAAAGTGTCACTGCGCATTATAAGCGTGTTCACAGCTGAAACGCGCCGCAGACAGAGACAGAGTGGCTCCGAGGGACGTGACACCGAGCTGGAGGTGTGACTCCCGAAGGGAAGACAGCGTTAGCGCCTTCTCCTCGCTGACAAAACAGAGAAAATTATCTCTGAGCGGCGGTGGGGAACCGAAATACGACTTTGAAAAGGGAGGGAAGGATGAGGGAGGAAGAGGTGATGACATGACAGTCCATACCTGTCAACGTTGGGCTTTGAAAATAAGTTAGATTTTCCGGGACCCCCCACCCGACCATAATTTTTACATTATGAAAGGGATTTCCTCTCTCGGTTCCAGAGATCTACCGACTAGCATGCTGGTTGACATCGTTTTTCCCACCGTGACCAATACTAAACTCCACCCTAAACCTTGCAAAACGCATGGTTGTTTCCCAACATACTTCTGGTCAGGAATGGATAAATAATCTCCCAAGTGTCTAAATATCTATATAGATATTCAGCTTCTTTTGCTGCCGTCTGATCAGTGACGGACTGGGACAAGAAAATGGCCCTGGACTTTTTGACCCAGACCCGGCCCACATCCAGCCTGCGAATATTCCACCATCCCCACCCCATTGATACATACATGAATACAGCAAGACTTAGTGTCACTACTTATATAGTATATATAAATTAGTACTACATACGGTTTGTTGCCAGCAGACCATCACTGTGAGGAGACCACAACTCAGCATTTAGTGCATCATGATAAAGGGCTATATTTGAAAATGCAATTTAATCTATATCAATATCAAAGTCAGGGATTGCCATTGCCATTTTTAGCACTTTAATTTGGTAACTTTCAACAATAAATATTTAAATTAACCAACACCAGGTAACAATAAACTCTAATAAACTATAACATTGTCTAATAACAAACTATAAACAATTAAAAGGTGGAGTAAAGGGATGGACATGCAATCTCTGAACCCATCGTCTATCAGTCTGACGATGATTAGACTCTGGGGGCGACGGCCAATATTTGGGGGTTTCCGGTGTAGCCAGCGGACATCCGGGCCAAGACTTACTTTCCGTTTCATTGGCAGCAGCGGCTCCTTGTTTTTCCCTGCAACATTGTGGGTTTGAATCCGGCCTAAGACCTTTGTCACATGTCATCCCCCTTTCTCTCTCTCCCAGTCTTTCCTGTATCTATCTACTTTGAACTAGCCTATGTAATAAAGGCAGAAATGCCCTAAAAAAAATAGACTGTTTATCCCTTTAGAACTTCTCTGAGCTGAAAAACAAAATTGATAAACCAGGAAGGAATAAACTGTTTAGGTCATGGAAGTGCTCCGACTTAGTTCTGAGAATCCTGTATGTGTGTATTAGGTGGATATGCAAGGACATTAATTCCTCATTATACTGTGTGTAATACGGTTACTGAGCACTTGCATTCCTAAAACAAAATCCGCTGAATTCCTCTCTCTGTGTTCCAGATGATCACTCCAGAATCACCTTGAAGGTGGAGAACAGCCAAGGCAACTCCGATTACATCAACGCCAGCCCGATCGTAAGTAGCCTACCTCCTCTGCATGCTAACGCACCAGATGGATTTGAAAAAAATAAAATAAAATACATTTCAAAGGAGAGAAAAGAAAAGGTTAAAGGGGGGGTTTGGAGCTTTACTGTCATTAGTAACTGTCATGTAATTACTGAATTTGAAATTGGAATCCCTTATACTAACGCCGTACGATATAAATTTTGATGCAACGCTTGCTTAGCTTCAGCGGGAGCCCAGCACTAGTGTGTACGTTCTGCACCATGAATATTAACGATTGTTTTACAGCAAATACCCGAGGCGAGCGTCGGCCCGGGGGGAAGAGCACGCGCACGGCTCTCCGCTCGCTTCTGGTTTATGAAAAACAAAATTGATCCGTGGGGTCTTGGGAAATGATTGTTCCTGACCTTGGGTTATGCTAATTCGACGCTAGTTTTGTGTTTACCGTCCGGCGCGCTCGATTTGCCGCGGCCTTTTTTCCCGGCCGCGGTGTGGCTTTAAGCGGCGAAGCGGCCTGTAGGAGATGGGGGAAGAAAGAGCCGTGTGAATTCAGCAAAGTGAGTGTTTCAATTTGGAAACCAGTGTTGGAATTGTGGCTTTACGTTTCCCTCAAGGCAGATACAGTGGTATTCCATTAAAAGCAACAGAAACGCTATGCATTTCAAATCTGGGCGTCACACCAAGAAGTGGCTGAGAGCGTGTGTGTGTGTGTATGTATGCATGGATGTATGTGTGTGTGTGTGCGTGTGTGTGTGTATGAGAGAGAGAGAGAGAGAGAGAGAGAGAGAGAGAGAGAGAGAGAGAGAGAAGGAATCATAAAACTATACTGTACAATGGAGCAATCTTGTCCTACACTGCAAACATACACAAATGTACATACAAATGCAACACATGCACCTGCACACACACACACACACACACACACACACGCACACTCGCACATGTACACACTTGTAAATACACTTAGACGCAAACACACGCATAGACACACAAAATGCACACACACACACACACACACGCACAAATCAATGCACTCAAACAAACACACATATACACACACTGTCACGCATACCCCACCCCACCACACACACACTCACACACACACACACACAGCAGGATGGATGTGGCTGTATGTTACATATTGAGGTTATTTACAGCACCTCCTCTGCCGACAGTTTGATTTCCCCAACCCGCTCGCCCACGCTCCGGCGGAACGGAGAGGAGCGAGGACAACACGTCTGGGAGCTTGTTCCAACAGAGTGTGAATAACTGTAAAACTTAATAGATGTTTTGGAGGGCCGCGGTCCCCCGTGAGTAGCTGTGAGCCCTGTTACGACTCCGCTTTTTACCACGCCGAGGAATCTTCCTCAGAACGAGACAGGCGCTGCCAAACATCCCAGCATGCTTTACTCTGATATGGCTTCAGTTTGGCGGAGACACACTCGCACTTATAGAGTCAAAAACACTCAGGCACACAGATATGAACCGATCACACAGTTTTGAAAGCTGAAGTTTTGGAACGCACGTGTTTTTTGTTGAAGGCTGCAAAGCAGAGCAGCCTGCCGCGTTTTGTCATGTTGTTGCTAGGCGACCACAGAATCAGCTGACGATCAGCTGTCGCTCACTCAACCGGCTGTTGTTTGTTGTGCTAGCTAAAGTAAGGTTAGCGTGATTTCAGCTAAATGATACAAATATAAACAATCAAAATTCATGATAAAAAGTCGCCAAAGATTTTGAGTGCAGCTCTAGTTTTCCTCCAGCCTGCTGTCTTCTGGTTAAATTGTGGTAACTGTGAAGTCGTAAAGCTCCGGTTGATCCTCCATGTTTATTGGTTAGAGGAGTCGCCGCAGAAGCCCCGCCTCCCCGTTGATCCGATTGGACAGTAGAGAAAGAACTGACAGCTGTTCCGGTTTGAGCTGAAGTAACGCTCAGTAACGCAAAAAGCAGCAAACAAAACGGTTCACTCGCATTGAAAACAACTAGAAAAGGCTTCAGTCTGCTGCTAAAAACACACACGTGCACACCCACACACACACACACCCAGTCACACACACAATCAGTCAGTCAGTCAGTTGCACGCACTCCCTCACAAACACAATCAATCACTCATTTTCTCTCTCTCTCTCACACACACACACACGCTCACAAACACTTACTTCAAAACAGACTCGATCATTCGCTCACATACCCACACACACACACACTTCCTAAGACATAACTCAATCACTCACTCAGGTACTCAGTCACACACAAGCACACACACTTGCTCAGACACACACTCAATCACTTATGTACTCACACACACACACATACACAGTCACCCGGGTTTGAATCTGCCTCATAACTTTTATTGACAGTCAGAACGACTTTTATGTGGTGGAGGATGTAGAAGACCCACACTGTAAAAAAAAAAGAAAAGCTTGGCAGATGTTTTGATATACTGGGATATACTGGTTATACTGGGAAAACCTTAGCAGGGTCCTGTTAGTCAAAATGTTGCTAATTTCACTAAATTTCCCTTGATTCACATCCAAATGACGTTTTCTTTTGTGCTTAACTACAGTTTTAACATGCTGCAGGTCAGAACTGATCCATGTATCTGCTAGCTAGTAGTTTGCCCACAGTCTATCAGCAGTCACACACACACACACACACACACACACACACACACACACACACACTGAGAGGTGTCAGACTGTAGAGAGAAGTGCAGTAACAGCCTGCTCCATCACAGACCTCCGTCAGACAGAGAGAAAGACATGGTGATCACACACACACACACACACACACACACACACATACACACACAACATGTTGACCTGCCCCCCCTTGAAAAAAAAACAAAAAAACAACAGGGATAATTACTCCTGTCACTTCCCCCGCTTTCGTTCCTCATTAAAGCTCCTGGAGGAGTGTGTGTGTGTGTGTGTGTGTGAGATAGAGAAAGAGTTGTCATTGGTAACACACACACACACACACACACACACAGTTGAGAATGTCATTAATGCTGGGGTTCAGTTCTGGAGACAGAAAGCACTTGGAGATGTCAGGAAGCATTGTGTGTCCGGAGAGATTGAAAAGGAGAGAGAGCGAACGAGATAGAGACATGGAGAGAGAGAAAGAGAGAGAGAGACAGGGAGAGAGAGGGAGAGAGGGAGAGAGAGAGAGAGAGAGAGAGAGAGAGAGAGAGACGGAGTGTAGAAACTGCTGCTTATCTGTCTTTTTTCTGTCTTTCTTCAGCCTTCTGTCATTTCAATCTCTCTCCATCTTTCTCTTTCTCATTCTATATCATTTACTGTCCTGTTTCTCCTTCATCTTGCCAGTTTTACCTTTGTCTCTCTTTCTTTCCCTCTCTCCGTCCTTCCTGATCTCTCTCTCTCTCTCTACTTCCTTCACCTTACAGTTCTAGCAGCTTCAGCACCAAACAGTCTCCACACTGAATCAGACAAGAGACATTTTGCTTTCTTGTTATTTCTTTCCAAAATGGCTGTGCACAGGTCCATTTATAGCTGTCATAGGTGGTTAGGGTTTGACAAATATGGATTATTCAATAGCTGATATTTTGTTCCAATATTCAATATCTTTCAATTTGACCATTCAAGCAAAATTCAGTGTTTCCCCCAGAATTGTATTCTTGGCAGGGCAGAAAAGCATTTGAAACAGCTTATATATCGGACAATTTATAGGTGTAAAATACACACACACAAACACACACACACATACACATACACACCCTTAAGCTATTCTTTGGCCAAAACCCATTAAACACATTTACAACCGTGGATGTTTTACTAAAAAAAAACAAAGCACCCCACCATCCCATTTCACTGATGCACCTTGTCTTCCTTCAAGTTACTTCACTTTAAGTTCATCAGAAGTGTATTATTATTTGGCTTCCATAAAGGAACAGAAGCCCATTAAGGACAATTTTGTGCGCGGAAAAAGCCCCCGAAATTATCTGTCTTCCCTCCGTAATTGCTTCCAGCTAAATTGGCCTTGCCAATTATTACATTTACCGTACAATTTGCATGGTAATAGGCAGGGGTGTCACTCACTTCCTCACAAATTCACCTCACGGTCTGCTTCGGTCCCTTTCTCTCTCTCTCTCTCTCTCTCTCTCTCTCTCTCTCTCTCTCTCTCTCTCTCTCTCTGCATGCCCACGCTATCCTTCTTTCATTTTCATTGTCTAAGTTCGAGAAGAAGTTACCGACACGCTCTCTCCTCCCTTGCCAGCTGCCATCGATCCCTGAGCAAGGCATTTTCTTAGGTGGTGTTATGGTTAGAGAGGTAGTTCCGTAATTTGGAGATCACAGGTTTGATCCCCATAACAGTGAATGTATCCGTCGCCCGTCGTGTGTCCTGTGAAAGTGTCCCAGAGCGAGACATTCAGCCCCTACCGACTCACTAAGATGCCTCAAATGTAACTGTAATTTGCAGGAGGAGGAGAGGAGGCGATATAGTAGCGACTTTTTGGATTCATTTGGGAGAACGGAGGGCTTTTGCAAACTGGGATGCAGGGTTTTTCACACGCAGAATTAACCCAGTGGAAAACCTTGAATGCTTCGCTGGTTGCCAAGCCATTTCTCCCTGGCGAGTCTCTCAGCAGGACCTTGTTTTCCTGCCAGTCCCGCCTGATTGGGCAGTAAATTAACATATTCTAAAAAAAAACCAAAAAAAACAAAACACCTACACACCTCCCAGGCAGGCCGGGGTTTAGAATCAGAATCACTTTAATCCCCAAGTAGTAAAATTGCACAGGAGTTTGTCTTGGTGAGATTAGTGCGGAGACATATTGACAACTTGACACACATGGTACAGGGACAACAAGACCTCACATACACAAGTGGACAGTTTCCACTCTGACAGTGTGACTTTAATTTACTGTTGTCAAAATGGAAGATTTTATTTGTATTTCCTCATGAAATCACTTGGAGAATAATTGGTATTATATATAGTTAATGCTTATTAAGCATTAACTAACCCTTAATTAACAGTTAATTAATGTGTCTGGTAATCATTTACTAATGGTGATCATGTTAACTAAGGTATTAATTTATACATTATTTAATAGTCATATCTTTATAAACTATTAAATAATGTATAAATTAATACCTTAGTTAACACAAACACATTAGTAAATTACACATTAGTTAACTGTTAATTAAGGGTTACTAACCTTATTAAGCATTAACTAACCCTTAACTTAGTGACCCTTATTGTAAAGTGTTACCGAATAATTTATGAATGTACTGTACACAAGACACTCAGTGTAGAAAATATCAGAAACTTCTTCCTATTGCGTTGCACCCCCATGTCGACCTTGATTGCCAAGAAGAGAAAGAGAACTGAAGAGAACTGAAAACCCTCTTTAACCCTTCTCCTCCCCTACATCTCCCATTCATGACTGAAGTGAAATGCGTGAAGTCAATAAAGGATCCCAGCCTTCACCTGGTTTCAACTGCAGCTTATTTCATAGAAAGAGCAGGTTGTCCTAGTGTTTTGTCAGCTCAGTGTATTTTGATAGTCTGGATATGGCGAGGTGTGACACTCACCATAACTTGGCTTAAATGAGTCTGATCTTACAGCTGATCGTTACCACAGAGAGCAAAGATCAAGCAAAAACTGACATCCTGAAAAAGTCACACCAGAAGAGCATTCAGGTGTGTGCTAAGCTGATAGTTTGATGACCTACGTCTGATATTTTATCATATTGACCAAATATTCTTGTCAGTCATCACTCATTGCTCCACTTTGTACCCTGAAATGTTGCTGTTTGGAAGTTTTGATGGCCAAATACTACATAGAAATTAGATGCAGGGACTCTGTCAAAGTTTGGTTTCAGTTCCCTGATGCGGTGAATCCAGGTGAACGCTCTGATCCCTTATTGATTCCACCTGTAAAATCCACATCAGTCATGAGGGGAGATGTAGACGAAGGAGAAGAGACAGGTTCAAGAGGGATGTTAAAAACTAGAAAGGCCAATGGATTTTGGGGGCCTAGAGAGGCCCTAGAGGCCAACAAGCAATATTTAATGGGGTAAATACAGTTTTGAAATACAGTTTTTTCCTTGTGTGATTCTGAAAATCGAAAAAACAAAAGGCTTTTTCAGAAAGTGAGTCTATAGGGAAAGTCATGGAGGGATAGATATTTCAGTTCAAAAATTCAAAACAACTGTCCATTGATCATGGTTTGATCTTTCTGCTGTTAGGCTTTGAGACAAGTGAGACATGGATTGTGTAAAAAAGAGGTGAACATCAGTAGAGGGACTGGAAGGTGGTCATAACATTTTATACAGTTTACTGAGTGTATGATCCACATTTGTAACCTTTCATCCTTTCTTCTCCCTCTTTTTCTTTCTCTCTCATCTTTCCTCCCCTCAGATGGATCATGATCCCAGGAACCCGGCCTACATCGCCACTCAAGGCCCTCTTCCCTCCACTGTGGCTGATTTCTGGCAGGTAAAAACACACACACACACACCACACACACACACACACACCACACACACTCAAACAAAAATCAATACGCTCTCCTCTCTTAAACAAGAGTTAGCCGATTTTTATTAGTGCAGCGAGCCACACGGGAGAGCAGCCCTTTCTGTGGATGTCGTTATTAATCTCTCCTTTCCCACCATGTTCTCTGCCCAGCAGCCCCTCCTCCAGCGCTGTGCACACGCACCACACACACACACACACCACACACACCATACACACACACACACACACATAACACACACACCAGACCCACTGCAATCTACTGTGGGACGCATTGTTAATGCAAGGGACGGAAACACTTTTCCCACTGTCCCAAATGTTAGATTGGGTTTGAATCTCGGATCAGAAGATCGATAAGTCATTCTGGCCAGTCGTGGTGTGTGTGTGTGTGTGTGTGTGTGTGTGTGTGTGGTGGGTGGAGGTGGCAGATGGGAAGGTCCCCTTGTCAAACAAGCCTTGCCACCGCTGCATTTCCAATTGTGCCGGTGGCCAGGTGGAAAGAGTACCACAACAGTAGTAGTACTTCTACTGCTACTGCTGAAAGTTAAGAAGAAGTAAAATTACTGGTGTAAAAATCTACTTGAGTAAAACAAAAGATTCAAAATGTGCTCAGCTATTATTTATTTACCAAATACCACATTTTTATATGTCTTTCCTTTGCAATGCTAAAAGAACAAAATAACACATAATCCAAAATGTATTTTTTTTTTTTTTTTTTTTAAATAAAGTCATGGTACTCCTCTCTTCTCTGCTGACTGACCAGTTTCTGGTGCAATGCTAATGGAGGGAAATTTGTGAAAATGTGTTCTCTGTAATAGATGTGATTTGAAATGTTGCAAAGTAAAATACTTCAGTCAAAACGTACTTAAGTAAAAGTAAAACTGCTAACCTCAACAATACTCCAAAAAGTACAACTACACAAAACAAGCTGACAAGAGAGTTGTAATTCGTTACTTCCAGCCTTGACTGGGATAGAAATACCTAGGAGGGGGGTCTGGAGTGGTATGGGGGTGGGGTGGGGTGGGACTGGGATGGGGGGGGACTTTAGCCCCATTACACCACTACTTGCCCCCTTTCTTCCCTCCTCCTCTCACCACTAATCCCTCTCAGGCTCCGGACATTTCTCTTTCAGGAAAGGGAAAGGGGAGTTGGTTTTGGGGTGGGGGGGTGGGGGGGTGGTAGGGTAGGTGCGGAGGACACTCTCTCTGTTCATTGTCTTTGCCCCCCCTTCGTCCCGCCAATACCCCGACCCCACTCCTCCCCCTGCCCCCCCCCCACCCGGCCCATTCACGGCTCCTTCGCCTCGCAGCATGAGGCTTTCAGCTTTTCGTCTCCTCACTCTCTCTCTCTCTCTCTCGCCCTTTCTCTCTCTACCGCACCTCCTCTTCAACTCCTCCACCTCACCTCTTTCTCCACCTCTTTCTCCACCTCCTTCTCTCCCCTCTTCACCTCCACTATCTCTCTCGCTCTCTCCTCTTACTCTCCCTCTCCTCTCTCTTCCCATCGCCTCTTCGCCACCAAACCTTTCTCTCTCCGCCCGTTCCGCCTCTCCCTCCTCATCTCCATTTTCTCTCTCATCTCCATTTTCTCTCTCTCTCTCTCTTCATCTCCACTCTATTCCTCCTCCTCCTCCTCCTCCTCACCTACCCCTCTCCTTCCCTCTCTCTCTCTCTCTCTCCGGTCTCAGATTCATTAAGAGGGCTCTCTGAGTGCTTCAGAAGCCTGTGTACTCAGGTTTTATCCAGGCTTCTTGTTGTGTTGTTGCCCAGTCTACTTAACCAGCACAACTGGGTCTTACAATGACTTAAGTCTCCTAATCAGGAGCTGCCAAGGTTATTACACCGCAGACTACACCAGGCTACCAAACACTCTCTCCATTTCCCTTAACAACCGCCCTGAGCAGAGTGCTGAACTTTCTGCACACTTCCTTTCTGTAAAGACGAATGGGCGGCCGAGGCATTTAATCCCAACTGGAGCGGCTTAGACTGCGTTCACATTACAGGCCTTAATGCTCAATTCCCATTTCTTGTCTTACCTGTTCTCATCCATGTTTGAAAAGTGATCCGTAACTGACATCAGTATGATCGGACCGCTAACTGTGAAGCGTCCTGCATGTGCAAATGAACAACAACAAATGGCGACACATTAGCGAGACAGTAAATCATGGAAGCTGGTGAAAGTGAAAGTGAAATTGCGTTCGAAGCGAAGCAATTTTAAGGAATATTTGCAGTGGAGGTCGGATGAGGTTTCGTCCGCTGATGACGATAGCCTCCATCTTTCTGCCGTCCTCCATCTTTTTCTGAAAAGTGGCAATGCAGAGTGACAGACAGTGATCTGTGCTGTGGAGTGTGACGTAAAAACCATATCTAGGATCTAGGAGCAGATACAAATGTGGCCCGAATCTGGATGAAAAATATCAGATTCCAGGTGTTTTTCTGGTGTTCAAACTGCTCTGAAAAAATCTGATCTGTGTCACATTTAGGCAAAAAAAAATCAGATTTGGGCCT
>NW_027282921.1:0-62127 GCF_046629955.1 Centroberyx affinis | reverse complement strand
TTCATGTTCATTTGTCACATGCAGTAAAAAGAAATAAATGGGGGTTGAACACCTCAGAACTCTCTTGATTCATGCTCTCTTCTGTGAGTCATGTGTAATGTGAAAGATTTTCAATTAAATGTACAAAAAGATTAATAGAATTTAATCTGTGATCTTTGGATTTAAAGACCAACATCTTTGCAGTTGGCAATCATACCTCCTAGTGAAAAAAACATATTAAGAATTAATAATTTTGAACATTCCAAAATGCTAATGGTGGTGCTCTACCAAATTATGTATGTGCTAGAATGGGGTTTTAATAAGTCATCTGCAGATGCATCTTACCTTTCTGCAGTACAAATTGAAAATGAATTTAGAGCAAATAGCAACCATTTCTATTCCCTTGAATAGAGAGTTATCTGACCTCATTCGATTTTAGTAGAAGACTGTTGACTTCAACACACGCTGAATTTTACTGAATGACATTTGAGAGTTCACACTGACCATTGAGGTGTGGAACGGAACTGACCCCATCACCTTAAAGGCATGGATGGGGATTGAACCCATGATCTTCGGTTTACGAGACCGACGCCTTTCCACTTGGCCACCATGCCTGACAACTGTGGCATTAATTTATTATTTTAGAGATTTCTTCTGAACTATGAATAGTATGGAGAGACATGCTCTACCACTTTTAATACGAGACCAAATGATGCATCTCACCTTTCTGCAGTACAAACTGACCTTGAATTTAGAGTGATAGTGAAGAGCAACCATTTCTATTCCCAAAGTTGGCAAAGGTGAATTCATTCAATTTTGGTAGAAGAGTGGTTACCACAACACACTGTAACTTTTATTCAATGGCATAGCATAAAGGTGTGAAATGAAATTGATCCCATCGTCTTAAACCTGCAACAAGCCATATCAGACCAATAACTGAAACTAATGTGGTCTATGTGGAGATTTCATTGAGACATAATGATATAAACCAACACCTCTTTTCTAAAGCTTCCGCTCCAGAACGAAGCTCCTCCCGCTCCATTCAGTAGATTTTCATGTTTTTTTAAAACTAGCTTGTCTCCTCCCTCGCTGTTTGAAAGCGGCCCTCACCTCCTCCCATTCCTGAAAAAAAATGTTGTAATGGCGGAATCGATGAAGAGAGAGTGACTACACTTGTTAAACTAGTAAACTTGCTACCTACCTCTTCACTTGTCATTGTGGGACATGTAACCTTCAGCGGGAGAAAGATATGGCAAAGCGAGACTTCTTCGTAGGTACGGTTAGCTTAACTTTTAGCCTTTATGCTAGGTGCTCAGCTAGGTTTGTACTTTGGTAGCTTAGCTTTATTTGTATGTTGTAGTTTCTGTCACCCTCTAGTGGTCGGAAAATCACTTATTGCAGGTTTAAAGGCATGGATGGGGATTGAACCCATGATCTTCGGTTTACAAGACCGACGCCTTTCCACTTGGCCACCATGCCTGATAGAGGGAGCATTAAGTTATTGTTTTAGAGATTTTTTTCTTCTGAACCATGAATAGTACAGGGAAAACTGATCTAACACTGAACTAACACTGAACTGAAGAAATTAACTTCATATTCAAGAATTTTTAATATTCCGAATTGCAAATAGTCATGTAAACTAGGTACCAAACGACACCTACCCACAGCTGCAAACTCCACAAGCATGAATGCCTTTTGAGAGCTCACATTGATCATAAAGGTGTAGAATGGAATTGACTCCATCATTTTAAAGGCATGGATGGGGATTGAACCCATGATCTTCAGTTTACGAGACTGACGCCTTTCTACTTGGCCACCATGCCTGACAGATGTGGCATTAAGTTATTATTTTAGAGATGTTTTTCTTCGGAACCATGACTAGTACGGGGAAAACTGTTCTAACACTGAGCTCTATGTGCTTGAAAAAGGTTTTGAAATGAAAGCAACAGGTGGAACTTATCTTTCAGCAGTAGAAATTGTCCTTGAATTCCTCTTACAGTCATAATGAAGAGCATCATTTTGCAAGGACAGTCTGCATATTTTCACGCACCTCAGTTGCTTAAGATAAGAGCGCAGAGTTTTTGTCTTAGTCACTAAGAAATGTTTGCAAATCAAGTTGTGGCGCAAACATGGCGTTGAAAAAAGCACTGCGCAAACAAATAGCATCCGTCATCATCTAGCGCACAAAAAAAAGTGCGCTTTTACACTAATGATGGCACACTTGTGCACAAAGTCATGCTACTCATGCATTTGGATTCAGGATGAGTCATCTGAATTGGCTGCATTCTGGTAGAACAGAGCTTTCCACAACACATTGTAACTTCCCTTCAGCGACATGTGATCATTAACATTGATCACAAAGGTTGCAGTTGACTCCATCATCTTGAAGGCATGGATGGGGATTGAACCCATGATCTTCGGTTTACGAGACCGACGCCTTTCCACTTGGCCACCATGCCTGATAGATGTGCCATTTCATTCTTTTAGAGATTGAATTCTTCTGACCTACAAATATTAAGCTAAACTGTGCTCTTCAAAGGAGCTGTATGTCCTTGAAGAGGTTTTGAAATGAAACCAACTTTTGCAGCTCATCTTTCAGCAGTAAAAAACAGTCCTTGAATTCCACTTACAGTCATAATGAAGAGGATCATTTTATCCACTTGAATTAGACACTGAGGTCAAGATTCACCAAGATGGAGTTTTGAGGAATAGATAGTCACTGAGCTATCTGAACTTATTCGATTTTGGTAGGAGAGATTTCACCACAACACACTAATTGAATGGCATTTTAGAGTTCACATTGATCACTGAGGTGTGGAATGTAACTGACCCCATCTTCTTAAAGGCATGGATGGGGATTGAACCCATGATCTTCGGTTTACAAGACCGACGCCTTTCCACTTGGCCACCACGCCTGGTAAATGCACTGTTAATTCATTATTTTAGTTGCAAATCAAATTGTGGCACAAACATGCCATGGAAAAGAGCACGAGAAAGTATACCGTGCTCACGAGAAAGTATTGCGTGCGCACGGGATAGTTTCTGGTGCACACCAGATAGTTTTCCGTGCGCACCAAAAACTTAAAGATTTTTTTTTTTTGCCCATGTCCCCTTAGGGGCTCCGTAGTTAACCAGACACCAGGGTCAGGTTTTTTAATGGGATACTACTCATACCTTTGGATTCAGCATGAGTAAAGTGAATTGAGTCCATTTTGGTAGAGCAGTGCTTTCCACACCACATTCTGGCTTTGCTTCAATGGCATGTGAGCGTTTACATTGATCATGGAGATGTGGAATGGAATTGACCCCATCATCTTAAAGTCATGGATGGGGATTGAACCCATGATCTTCGGTTTACGAGACCGATGCCTTTCCACTTGGCCACCATGTCTGAAAGTTACGACATTAATTTATGATTTTAGAGATTTGGTTCACTATGAATAGTAAGGGGAAAAGTGCTCTACCACTAATCTGTCCCACTGAAAAGATTTTGAAATGAAAGCAACAGGTGCAACTTATCTTTCAGCAGCAGAAATTGTCCATGAATTCCTCTTAGTCATAATGAAGAGCATCATTTTATCCCCTTGAATGAGACACTGAGGTCAAGATTCACTAAGATTGTGTTTATGCGCCTCAGGTGCTTAAGTTAACAGCACAGAATTTGCGTCTTACTCACTAATAAATTGTAGAAGTTGTAGCGCAAACAAGTCATTGAAACAAACACTGTGCACTCTATCTGTAGTGGAAATGAACCTTGAACTCCCATAGAGTGAATTTGATGAGCAATCATTTTTGCTTCTTTGAATTGTTAGTCATTAGCTTTCCTAATTTGATTCCTGTGTGGACTGCCATTGGGATACATCTTGGCATCTCACCTTTTTGCAGTACAGATTGCCCTTGAATTTAGAGTAACAGTGAAAAGCGACCATTTTTATTATGAATAGATAATCAGTTAGTCATCTGAACTCATTTGAGTGTATCATCTTAAAGGCATGGATGGGGATTGAACCCATGATCTTCGGTTTACGAGACCGACGCCTTTCCACTTGGCCACCATGCCTGATACTCATGCAGTCAATTTATTATTTTAGAGATTGAATTCTTCTGACAAATAAATAAATACAAATATTAAGCTAAACTGTGCTCTTCAAAAGAGCTGTATGTGCTTGAAGAGAAATCAACTTTTGCAGCTCATCTTTCAGCAGTAAAAAATAGTCCTTGAATCCCCGCTTACAATCATAATGAAGAGCATCATTTTATCCACTTGAATTAGACACTGAGGTCAAGATCCACTAAGATGGAGTTTTGAGGAATACATAGTCACTGAGTTATCTGAACTCATTTGATTTTGGTAGAAGAGATTTCACCACAACACACTAACTGTTATTGAATGGCATTTTTTTCCTACCTGTTTGATATATATAAATATATATTTTTATATTTGATTTTAACTTCAACTAATGTAATTGTCTTGCCACTGCCAGACGCCCTGGGAAGTAATTAAAAATAATATAGCCTACTATTTAATATTTCAGTTTGGTGATTATTAGAAAGCACAATAGTCCAAATATCATGGGCTTACAACCACTTTAAAATTGACCAGAATTAAATTAGCCACACTCCTTAGTGAATAAAAGTCTTCTTATGCATTTATGGTCGCTGCCTCCTTCCTCTGTCATTTTAGCCGCTCTATCAGTGTTGAATTTTCTGGATAATATATTTTTTTCTTCCGGTGACAAAAATGTAATTTAGTAAACTGAAACCACAAAAAAAAATAAAATAAAATAAAAAAAAATATATATATATATATACAAAGCAATATACAGGTTACATTATGAGAATTAAAAAAAGGTGTTGCTTTGGTCAATTTCAATATGTTACGTCATCCTGCAAATGTATCCTCGCCTCGCCTTGTGTCCATAAGGAATGTGATCCTGTTTTTAGCGTGCGATTCATCTCCCCTTTGTAGCAGAGCGGGAGCGCGCAGTTATCCGAGATGAAGTAACGCGGGATTGACTAATGAAATCCTAATCCACCTTTGTGAAACAGACAAAGCCTGAGCTCAATTTATAAAAAAAACTCGACACAGCACGCGTCCAATTACCCTGGATTGTTTAAGCGACATACGTGAAACGGGGCCCTGAAGAAGAGTGTTGACCACAACACATACTAACTTTTTCTTGAATGGCTTCTGAGAGTTTACAGTGATCATAAAGGTGTGGAATGGAATTGGTCCCATCATCTTAAAGGCACGGATGGGGATTGAACCCATGATCTTCAGTTTACGAGACTGACGCCTTTCTACTTGGCCACCATGCCTGAGGACTGTGTTGCTATTTCAGATTTGGCTCTTCTGAACTATGAATACTAAGGGGAAAAGCATTCTACCACTGAGCTCTATGTGCTTGAAGAAGGTTTTGAAATCAATCCAACAGGTGCAGCTCATCTTTCAGCAGTAGAAATTGTCCTTGAATTCCTCTTACAGTCATAATGAAGAGCATCATTTTATCTCCTTGAATGAGACACTGAGGTCAAGATTCACTAAGATTGTGTTGTGAGGACAATCTGCATATTTTTATGCGCCTGAGATGCTTAAGCTCACAGCAGAGAGTTTTCACAGCATTCACTGAGAAATTTATGGAAATCAAGTTGTGGCACAAACAAGCCACTGAAAAGAGCACTGTGCAATGAAAATAGCCTTCATCACCTAGTGAACTGATTGGAGATTGTCAGTCACATTTGTCACATTATAAAGAAATAAATGGGGATTGAACAACTCAATACTCTGGACATTTGATTCCTCTTCTGTTTCATAAGTCAAGCAAAAAGTCTGCAATACCACCGAGTCATGTGGAATGTGACTGTTTTTGTTTCACTGTACCAAAACATGAAGTGACTTTAATTTGTGATCTTTTGATTTCAAGACCAACATGTTTCCACTTGGCAATCATACCTTCCAATGACAATATTCATTTGGTATTCGAGAATTTTGAATATCGCAAATTACTAATAGTGATGTAAAGTAGGTGCTCTACCAATGAGATGTTAACTGGACACCAGATGATGCATCTCGCCTTTCTGCAGTACAAATTGATCTTGAATTTAGAGTGACAATGAAGTGTAACTATTTCTACTCTTGTGAACAGATAGCTGCTGAGTTATCTGAATTACATTATATCTTTCACTGAATGGTATTTGAGAGTTCACATTGATCATAAAGGTGTGGAATTGACCTCATCATCTTAAAGGCATGGATGGGGATTGAACCCATGATCTTCGGTTCACGAGACCGACGCCTTTCCACTTGGCCACCATGCCTGTGAGACGTTTTTTCAATTTGTTGTTTTAGAGATTTAGTTCTTCAGAACTGCAAAAGGTTTTCATTTCACTGTGCAATAAAGATCAGTTGAATTTAATCTGAGATTTTTGGATTAAAAGACCAACACCTTCCCACTTGTGTTACCTGTCAATGGAGATATTAATTTGATGGAAGCGCAGGCGTCGACCAGGACGGCCGCTTGTTGCAGTTGCTCTCGCTCTTTTTCGCACTTTTTCCTAATTATCTCGTTCTATCTTGTTCTTTTAGCTTAACATAGTAACTAGTTAGGTTTCTAAATTGTGCCCCTCTGTAACCATGCGGTTTAGAGGAGTTTTAATCACTTTTCTGGCGCTTGGATTACTTTTTTCTGAGCGTCATGCCGCCAGTGCACAACTACTCAGCGGCTCTACTGGGACTGTCTACAGCCGGGATCAGCTGATGGCGCTCCGACCGGCCGGCATGGCTGGTGTAACCCACCAAATCCCTGAGGAGCTTAGAAGAAAGTTTCGGGGACGACGGGGTAAAGGAAGGAGGTCAAGACAGCGGAAGGCAGAGGCACGGAGGGAGAGAAGGAGATACAAGCCGTATCTCCCCTCTCTCATCATGGGAAACGTAAGATCACTGGCGAATAAGATGGATGAGCTAACGGCGCTAGCCAGGAGTCAGAGGGAGTTCCGGGAGTGTAGTATTATGTGCTTCACTGAGACATGGCTGCACCAGGATATCCCCGACCACAACGTCTCCATCAACGGCTTTCAGACTGTTCGGGCCGACAGGGATTGCACCGAGAGCGGTAAGCGTAAAGGCGGAGGGCTTGCTGTTCTAGTTAACAACAGATGGTGCAATCCTGGTCACATTACGATCAAGGAACGTATTTGTTGCCCGGACATTGAACTGTTAGCCGTGGGACTCCGGCCGTATTATTTGCCCAGGGAAATGTCACATGTCATCATGGTGGCTGTTTACATCCCCCCCTCTGCCAACCCGACGTCGGCGTGTAACGTCATTCACACCGCCATAGCTCGACTCCAGACTCAGCACCCGAGTGCTCTCATAGCAATCTCGGGTGACTTCAACCATGTCACCATGGCAACAACCTTGCCCAACTTCACCCAGTATGTGAGCTGTCCAACCAGAGAGGAGAGGACGCTGGACTTGTTGTATGCTAACGTGAAGGATGCATACAGCTCTTCTCCCCTCCCCCCCCCTGGGTAGGTCAGACCACAACCTTGTGCACCTCAACCCCTGCTATGTGCCTCTGGTGAAAAGACAGCCTGCGACCACAAGGACAGTGAGGAGATGGTCGGAGGAGGCCTATGAGACACTTCAGGGCTGTTTTGAGGTGACAGACTGGCAGGCACTCTGTGAGACGCATGGAGAGGACATTGATGGGCTCACAGACTGTATAACAGACTACATTAACTTCTGTGTGGATTGCACTGTCCCAGCACAGACTGTCCATTGTTATCCAAATAACAAGCCATGGGTAACAAAGGAAATCAAAGCCATCCTCAACACAAAGAAAAGGGCTTTCAGAGCTGGCAATAGGGAAGAGGTGAGAACAATCCAAAGTCACCTGAAAGGGAAGATCCGGGAGGCTAAAGAGAAGTACAGGAGGAAGCTGGAGCAGAAACTCCAGCAGAACAACATGAGAGAGGTCTGGAGCGGCATGAAGACCATCACTGGTTTCAGGCCGACTGGCGGCAGAGGGGCTGAGGGCGGCTCGGACAGAGCCAACGAACTTAATCTGTTCTTCAACAGATTTGACACAGTGACCCCTGCCCAGCCCCCCCTTGACTCATCTGTCGTCTGCCTCCAACCAACATCTACTCAATCGCCCCCCCCTCCCCCCTCCTACAGCCCCCCATCCTCCACTGAGGGTCCCACTTCCCCCCCCTCTGGCTCCCAGACTGACTGCCCTCTCCAACCTGACAACTCCACCCCTCCCCCTCCCCTACCTGTAACCTCTACAGTGTGCTTCACAGCTGACCATGTAAGAAGACAGTTCATGAGACTCCACTCAAGCAAGGCTGCAGGCCCTGATGGTGTCAGCCCCAGGGTGCTCAAAGCCTGTGCCCCCCAGCTATGTGGAGTACTTCACCATGTCTTCAACATGAGCCTGAGTCTTCAAAGGGTCCCCGTGCTGTGGAAGACGTCCTGCCTCGTCCCTGTGCCGAAGACGCCGCGTCCCGCTGGCTCCAAGGACTACAGACCGGTGGCATTGACCTCCCACATCATGAAGACCCTGGAGAGACTTGTCCTGGAACAGCTCCGACCCATGGTCAAGCCACTCTTGGACCCCCTCCAGTTCGCCTACCAGCCCCGACTTGGAGTTGAGGACGCCGTCATCTACCTGCTAAACCGCGTCTACGCCCACCTGGACAAACCGGCGAGCACGGTGAGGGTCATGTTTTTTTACTTTTCCAGTGCTTTCAACACCATCCGGCCGGCTCTACTGGGTGAGAAGCTGACAGCGATGCAGGTGGATGCCCCCCTCGTGTCCTGGATTGTCAACTACCTGACTGGCAGACCGCAGTATGTGCGCTTGCAACACTGTGTGTCAGACAGAGTGGTCAGCAACACTGGGGCCCCGCAGGGGACAGTCCTATCTCCCTTCCTCTTCACCCTCTACACCACGGACTTCAACTACAACACAGAGTCCTGCCATCTTCAGAAGTTCTCTGATGACTCTGCTATAGTTGGATGTATCAGCAAGGGTGTGGAGGCTGAGTATAGGGCTGTGGTGGGAAACTTTGTCACATGGTGTGAGCAGAACCATCTGCAGCTCAACGTGGCAAAGACTAAGGAGCTGGTTGTGGATCTGAGGAGGGCCAAGACACCGGTGACCCCTGTTTCCATCGAGGGGGTCAGTGTGGACATTGTGGAGGACTACAAGTACCTGGGAGTGCACATTGACCATAAACTGAACTGGGCTAAGAACACTGAAGCTCTCTACAAGAAGGGCCAGAGCCGTCTCTACTTTCTGAGGAGGCTGAGGTCCTTCAACATCTGCCGGACAATGCTGAGGATGTTTTATGATTCTGTGGTGGCCGGTGCTCTCCTGTTTGCTGTGGTGTGCTGGGGCAGCAGGTTGAGGGCAGCAGACGCAAACAGACTCAACAAACTGATCCGCAAGGCCAGTGACGTTGTGGGGGTGGAGCTGGACTCTCTGGTGGCAGTGTCACAGAGGAGGATGCTGTCCAAGTTACATGGCATCTTGGACAATGTCTCCCACCCGCTCCATGACTTGCTGGTCAAGCACAGGAGCACATTCAGTGCAAGACTCATTCCACCGAGATGCACCACAGAGCCACAGGAACTCATTCCTGCCTGTGGCCATCAAACTTTTCAACTCCTCACCCTGTCAGCAGTTATAACCCATAACTTATAACTTATATCTAACTGTGCAATACCAATTTTTTTGTGCAATAATTCAACTGCAATAATTCAACTGTGCAATACTTATTAATTATTTAATTATTTACACTGGTGTATGTATATATTGGAGTATGATGCATATTGTACAGAATTCTTATTTCTCGTATTTCTATATTATTATTATTATTTTTATTCTCATTGTTATATATTGTAGTATAATGCACATATTTTACATATTTCTTACTTTTGTATTTCTATTTTTCTTATAATTTCTTATAATTTCTCTACGCTTGTATATATTCACTTCTACAATGTGAGCAGCTGCAATGTAACCCAATTTCCCCTCGGGGATCAATAAAGTATTTCTGATTCTGATTCTGATTCTGATATTCTAGAACTTTGAATCTTCCAAATTATTAAAGTCATGTAAACTAGGTACCAGATGACACCTATACACAGCTGCAAACTCCACAAGCAGATGATGGTGAGAATGCCTCAACCCCTCCTAAAGAGGCAAAGATTGAATTTCCCATCCATATCCATTGCCTTTGTTATCATTAATAATTTCTCTCATTGAAATATTGTATTTTGAGGCGGCTTTCGAAGAAAGTATATAAAAATAGGCTTGAATAGCCTGAAACATGCCTTTTTGTAACTGTAATAGAGACAGGCATATGGCTGTGATGAACATGATGTGGTAGAGATATGGTTGTTTTGGTTACATTTGAAAGAGGCGGGACAGGAAACAAGTTATTTTTATTAAAAAATATATGTATATATCCCATTACCACAATTATCTCTGTGTAATTGAAATAAATACTTCAGTCATGTAAATGGGATTATTGTGGGGAATTGTCAATTTATGCAATCATGTTAACAACATAATCAGACTATAGCCTTAACCACAGTATCGGCAATAGTTGCACTGTGCGCATGTAAACATAGCCACTGAGTCATCTGGATAGAGTCCGTTTTGGTCAAAGAGTGTGTTTACCCCAACACAATCTAACTGTTTCTTGAATAGCATGTGAGAGTTCACATTGATCATAAAGGTGTGGAATGGAACTGATCCCATCTTCTTAAAGGCATGGATGGGGATTGAACCCATGATCTTCGGTTTACGAGACCGACGCCTTTCCACTTGGCCACCATGCCTGACTATGGACTTTTCAGTTTGTTGTTTTAGAGATTTGGCTCTTCTGAATTATAATTAGTAAAATCATGGATTAAATTCCCATCCATGCCTTTAGGATGATGGGGTCAATTCAATTCCACACATTTATGATCAGTGTGAACTCTCACAAGCCGTTCAATAAAAAGTTAGACAGTGATAAAAAGTGTTCTACCAAAATCAAATGAATTCAGATAACTCAGTGACTATCTATTCACAGGAATAGAAATAGTTGCACTTTATCACTCTAAATTCATGATCAATTTGTATTGCAGAAAGGTGAGATGCATCATCTGGCGTCCAATTAACATCCCATTCTAGTACCTGAATCATATTGGTGTAGCACCTACTTTACATCACTATTAGTAATTTGGGATATTCAAAATTTTTGAATACCAAATCAATATTTTCATTGGGAGGTATGACTGCCAAGTGGAAAGGTGTTGGTCTTGAAATTAAAGTCACTTCATGTTTTTGTACAGTGAAACGAAAAGCATTCACATTCCACATGACTCTGTGGTAATGCAGACATTTTGTTTGGCTTACGGAAAGGAACAGGAATCAAATGTCCAGAGTATTGAGGTGTTCAATCCCCATTTATTTCTTCATAATGTATGTGACACATGTGACTGACAATCTCCAATCAGTTCACTAGGTAATAAAGGAAGCTATTTTCATTGCACAGTGCTCTTTTCAGTGGCTTGTTTGTGCCACAACTTGATTTCCATAAATTTCTCAGTGAATGCTGTGAAAACTCTCTGCTGTGAGCTTAAGCATCTCAGGCGCATAAAAATATGCAGATTGTCCTCACAACACAATCTTAGTGAATCTTGACCTCAGTGTCTCATTCAAGGAGATAAAATGATGCTCTTCATTATGACTGTAAGAGGAATTCAAGTGCAATTTCTGCTGCTGAAACATAAGTTGCACCTGCTGGTTTCATTTCCAAACCTTTTTCAAGCACATAGAGCTCAGTGGTACAGCAGTTTGCTCCTCACTATTCTTAGTTCAGAAGTGGCTTTGTCACTGTCAGGCATGGTGTCCAAGTGGAAAGGTGTCGGTCTCGTAAACCGAAGATCATGGGTTCAATCCCCATCCATGCCTTTAAGATGATACACTCAATTCCATTTCACACCTTTACGATCAATGTGAATTCTCAAGTAAAAGATAGAATGTCGACCAAAATGTTTACATGCGCACAGTGCAATTTGCCAATCCTGCAATTCCTGCAATAAGCTGTTAACATGATTGTAAAAACAATTCCCCATTTCACATGACTCAAGTATTTATCTTCCCATTTCCCATTCAGTTTCCCGTCCCGCCACTTCAAATGTAACCAAAGCAACCACAGCCATAATTCTGCTCTACCACATCATGCTGTTTGTTGCAGCCATGTGCCATGTGTCTCTACTACAATTACAAAATGGCATGCTTCAGGCTCTACTGTTGGGAAACCTGTTGGAAGGAAGGATTGTACAGTTCTCAATAATAATTTCTCTCATTTTACTTTGAGGCAGCTTCTGAAACAAGTATATAAAAATAGGCTTGAATAGGCTTCTTTTGGCCTGTTCAATAGACCTGTTGTTTCATCCTGACCATACATATTGGCGATGCCTTGTTCTGTCCAAAGGCAGTAATGCCTTAATGTTTACTTTATTTGGATTAGGCTATTAGCGCCTTAATAAAGCACAAAAATAGAAATAATTTGTCTGTCAAAGTACTCTCCATTGTAGCGAGGATTAGAGATTAGTATGTTTTAGAACAGTGATTCTCAACCTTTTTCATATCAAGAACCCCTCATTCAGTCCACATTTGGGCCACGGACCCCCATTTGATGAGATTTTGTGTCTCTGACCCAAATCTGAGAATATTTTTATTGTCAGATATGATTTTGTCCAGAATTCCTTGATTATCTGTATTGTAGGTAGAGAGATAACAGAGAAACTATGATCAAAACAGTAATTTCTACATCTCTTTTCTTGTAAATTTCTTGTAAATGAAATAATAGTGAAGTTTAACAATTCATCAATTTCCTGGGGACCCCCCTGGAACCCCCTCAAGGACCCCTGGTGGTCCCCGGACCCCACGTTGAGAACCACTGTTTTAGAAAGTAAAAAAAAATTAAAATTAAAGTAATGTGATTACTTTCCTCTGAGAGTAATGAGTAAAGTAATCTCATTACAATTTAGAGAGAGTAAGGAGTAATTGGTAATGGATTACTTCCCCAACACTGGTTAGAACATGTACACCATAGTGACATTTCTTGTCTGTGAGCAATTTGCGCGTGTGTGGAGGTAAAAGTTGATTGTAGTCAGTACTGGGTTAGATCAGGGTGTTATTCTTACCAACATCTGTATTGTAATTGTAATTGTAATAGAGACAGGCATATGGCTGCCATGAACAACATGATGTGGTAGAGCAGAATCATGACTGTGGTTGTTTTGGTTACATTTGAAAATGATGGGAAAGGAAACAAAATAAATGCTTCAGTCATATAAACAGGATTATTATGGGGAATATGCCAGTTTTTGCAGTCATGTAAACAACTTAATCAAACTATTGCCTTAGTACAGTACAGTATTGGCAATTGTTGCACTGTGCGCATGTAAACATAGACTGAGTCATCTGGACTGACTCCATTTTGGTCGAAGAGTGTGATTACTACAACACATTCTATCTTTTTCTTGAATAGGATTTGAGAGTTCACACTGATCCTAAAGGTGTGGAATGGAATTGAACGTATCATCTTAAAGGCATGGATGGGGATTGAACCCATGATCTTCGGTTTACGAGACCGACGCCTTTCCACTTGGCCACCATGCCAGCCACAGTTTGTTGTTTTAGAGATTTGGTTCTTCTGAACTATGAATATTGAGGGGAAAAGCACTCTACCGCTGAGCTCTATGTGCTTGAAGAAGGTTTTGAAATCAATCCAACAGGTGCAGCTCATCTTTCAGCAGTAGAAATTGTCCTTGAATTCCTCTTACAGTCATAATGAAGAGCATCATTTTATCCCCTTGAATGAGACACTGAGGTCAAGATTCACTAAGATTGTGTTGTGAGGACAATCTGCATATTTTTATGTGCCTGAGATGCTTAAGCTAACAGCACAGAGTTTTCACAGCATTCACTGAGAAATTTATGGAAAATCAAGTTATGGCACAAACAAGCCACTGAAAAGAGCACTGTGCAATGAAAATAGCTTCCTTTATTACCTAGTGAACTGATTGGAGATTGTCAGTCACATTTGTCACATTATACATTATGAAGAAATAAATGGGGATTGAACACTTCAATACTCTGGACATTTGATTCTTCTCTCTTCAAGAATTTTTAACATTCTGAAATAGTAATAGTCATGTAAAATAGAGGTTCTACCAAATGAGATGTAAGTGCTAGAATGGGATGTTAATTGGACACCAGGTGATGCATCTCACCTTTCTGCATTACAAATAGACCTTGACTTTAGATTGATAGTGAAGTGTAACTATTTCTACTCTCTTGAGTAGATAGTCACTGAGCTCTCCGAATTCACTCGATTTTGGTTGAACAGTTTTTACTACACTATATCTTTTTTATTGAATGGTATTTGAGAGTTGACACAGATCATGAAGGTGTGGAATTGAATTGACCCCAACATTTAAAGGCACGGATGGGGATTGAACCCATGATCTTCGGTTTACGAGACCGACGCCTTTCCACTTGGCCACCATGCCTGATACTCATGGAGTCAATTTATTATTTTAGAGATTTGGCTCTTCTGAACTATGAATATTAAGGGGAAAAGCACTCTACCACTGAGCTGCATGTGCTTGAAAAAGGTTTTGAAATGAAACCAGCAGGTGCAGCTCATCTTTCAGCAATAGAAATTGTCCTTGAATTCCTCTTACAGTCATAATGAAGAGCATCATTTTATCTCCTTGAATGAGACACTGAGGTCAAGATTCACTAAGATTGTGTTGTGAGGGCTCTCTGAACTTTTTTGTGTCTCAACTTCTTGAGCTAACAGCACAGAGTTTTCACTGTAGTCATGCAAATTTATGCAAATCGAGTTGTGGCACAAACAAGCCATTGAAAATGCGTCTTTCATCACCTAGCGCACAAAGCACAAAATGCGTTTCAGCTTTAAGACTAATCCAACAAGGAAGGAAGTGCACAAAAGTCTCCCTCATTATCGGAGCTTTCTCTGAACTGATTTGAGATTGCAGGATGGACCTCGCCACTTGACCACCATGTCTTGCAAATGGCTCAGACAATTTCCTGTTCCCTCCCGTAAGTCAAGCAAAATGTCTGCATGACAAATCAGCTGTGTGTATATGGACGGAAGATGAATTGAATTGAATCTGTAATGTTTGGATTAAAACTTTCCACTTGGCAATCCATACCTCCCAATGAGAAAAGTAAGTTGGTATTCAAGCATTTTGAATCTTCTGCATGCAACATGTAACTCCATGGCACATGCAGTAGGTGTTATGGTGGAATCCCATTCTGAACAGTGATAGTGAAGAGCAACCATGTTGTTCCCTGGAATAGGTAGTCACTGCACCATCTGAATTCATCCCATTTTGATAGAAGAGTGTTTCTCTTTCTCTTCTCTTGTATGGCATTTGAGAATTCACATAGATCATGAAGGTGGGGATCATCTTAAAGGCATGGATGGGGATTGAACCCATGATCTTCGGTTTACGAGACCGACGCCTTTCCACTTGGCCACCATGCCTGTGAAAAGTTTTCTCAATTTGTTGTTTTACAGATTTTGTTCTTCTGAACTGAAAAAAGTTTTTCTTTTCACTGTGCACTAAAGATCAAGTCAATTTAATCTGTGATTTTTGGATTAAAAGACCAACACCTTTCCACTTGTCATACCTGTCAATGGAGAAATTAATTTGATATTCACTTTGGTATATACACTTTGGTCAAAGAGTGTGTTTACCACAACACAATCTAACTGTTTCTTAAATAGCTTGTGAGAGTTCACATTGATCATAAAGGTGTGGAATGGAAGTGACCTCATCTTCTGAAAGGCACAGTTGGATTAAAAGATTAAAAGACCGACACCTTTCCACTTGGCCACCATGCCTAGCAGTATGAGCTTTAATTTATTATTTTAGAGATTTGGTTGACTATGAATAGTAAGGGAAAAAGTGCTCTTCCACTGACTCTATGTGCTTGAAGGTTTTTGAAACCAACAAGTGCAACTTATCTTTCAGCAGTAAAAATTGTCCTTGAATTACTCTTACTGTCATAATGAGAAGTAACCGCTTTTATCCCATGAATGAGACACTGAGGTCAAGATTCACTAAGTTATGAGGGCAATCTGCGTATTTTTACGCACCTCAGTTGCTTGAATGGTATTTGCAAGTTCACATTGAACAGAAAGATGTGGAATGGAACTGACCCCATGATCTTAAAGGCATGGATGGGGATTGAACCCATGATCTTCGGTTTACGAGACCGACGCCTTTCCACTTGGCCACCATGCCTGACTGTTTCACCTTGTTATTATAGAGATTTGGTTCTTCTGATCTACAGATTTACTAGACACACATACATTTCGCTTGAATCCATGATGTTTGCTTCACAAGACTCCTCACCAGAATATTTTGGACTCTGGGCTATATCTCCATGAAGAAGAGCTTGAAAGACAACCACGAGTGTGTCTTTTCTGTCTGCGGAGGAAATTACTCTTGAGCTCCACTTACAGTTTATTTGACAAGCAATCAGTTTTGCCTGTTTGAGTTGTTCATCTTTAAGTTTTCTAATTTCATCTTTAAGTTTTCTAATTTCATTTCCCTGAAAAATGATCACCAAGGAACTTCCTGATTACAGCAAAATATTATACCCAATGTATGACTGCTCACTCCAGCTACCATATCTGCACTATCATGTATAAATCCATGTCTTAATCAGATAGACTTTTTACTGGATCTTTAGGGTCTGGATCTTGGGATTTGGTTCAGCTAAAGCTTGTTGCTGGTTCCTGCAATGCAGCCTTATGTTTTTATTTTTTTTCAAAGAAACACTTGAAAAGGCTGATGTGGACCCCAGGAAGACCAAGCCCACCTCAGACTTCCAACGGATACAGTTTTTTGGTAACGCTTTATTTTCCGGGTCCGCAATTTTCCTAATAATTTCCTAGAAAGGAACTGTTAATTTCTTAGGAAGTTTCCTGGAAAGAACCATGACATGATGCACTAATTACAGGGGAAATAGGGAAAGAGTTCAGTGGTAGTTGGTAAGTTCCTCCAATTTCTTCTGTTGTTTCCAAGACAGAACCGTGAAATTAATAGTTATATAGAAAATGAGAAGAGAACTCAAATTAATTAAGAATTCAATAAATAACTATATTATATAATTATATGAATAATGACTTCTGATAATTACCTCTGCCTATTATTTTTTCACAATAAATAGTTTATCATTTTGCAGTTCTTTCCAGAAAATTCATCATTTCATGGTTCTTTCCAGGATACTTCCTAAGAAATTAATTAGTTATAAGCAGACAATCATTAACAGTTTATATTTTTGCTGTATAACTTGTCCATAGCCTACACATTTCACTTGAAAAGCAGTCATATTAACGGCACCCGCATACATATTTTCTTTGTGTGAAAATAAAAAAAAATAAAAAAAGAAATAGATGGCAAATACATAAATAGAAAACATGAGATTTTCTGAAAACTCCATGGCGCTTCTCCCTTCAGGTGTAACGGCTGGGGCTTTTTCCAACATCACTCTGCATTAGTCACATCATGACTGACAGGACGCACACACACACACACACACACACACACACACACACGCAATGAAGCATGCATGCGTACATACACAAAAAACACACATGCTGACCCTCAAAAAGTCACACAGAAACAGAAATACACACATCAGCTCACATAAAATGTGCACTCAACCGTGTGTGTGTGTGTGTGTGTGTGTGTGTGTGTGTGTGTGTGTACTTGTCAGAAACACAGCAGGTATTCCTAAAGGTTAGCTATCATAACAGGCTTAATTGAGTAGATCTTTCTCTCCATCTCTCTCTCTCTCACACACACACACACACACACACACACACATACATACATATTGATGCTGCTAAAGATTTACTGTCAATCCATGAAGGACGTATTCAGTCAGAAATTACGCTTGGGAAAGTTGAGGTTTAGTGTGTGTGTGTGTGTGTGTGTGTGTGCCCATGCAGTCAGCTTTTTTGGCCTTGCGACAACAGATCAATCCGTTAAAATTATAAACCAAGAGCAGCTGTTACTTCGTTTTCGCTTACTTTTGCTCTTCCCTCCTTCTTTTCTTTCTGCCTTTTCTTTCTTTTCTCAGAAATAAATAACTCGTATGACTTGTAAATAACGTGTATCGTTGCCCGCTTCCATTTCGCTCTTTAACGTTTAGTTGTCGCACATTTTTTCGTGCGTCCTTATTTGACAACAACAATTTGTCTAATACGTTCATGAAAATGACAATTACACGCTCGATGCACATTTCCTCCTCGCCGCCCCGCCGCCGCAGAACAAAGCGGCTCGGTGACAACGAAACAGCCGCCAATAAATATTTTTGTCACCGAGTCCTTTTCGTTATTATTTCCGAACAAAAGCACTTGAATGTGTGACAAGTTCTATTTGCAACTTTCAACCGGAGAAGTAGGAGGCTGTTCCGGCGTTTACTCATGGGTAAACAACTCTTCGCTTCCAGTGTGCTTGGCTTGTCCGGGAAGAACTCTGCTCCCACACACAGCTTCAATCGGGAGAGACTAGGATGAATGCTCAAATGAAAAACTTTATACATGACATGAAATATGATGGAAACTTTGGCGTAAGCTCCATGGAGGAACTCCTCCCAATCGTGAAGTTAGGAGAACATCCGGGACAACGCGGTCTCATGGCAGTTCGTGAAATAGTCCCGAAAACGGACATGGACACGATTTTGCCATTTTTTTCGTGAAATGAACACGACCTAGAAAACGTGCCTCCACCCCGACCTGAATTACGTTCCTCCACCACGAATTTGAAAACGTAAGTTTTGGCAAATAAAACTACTTGTAAATAAAACTTGGTTAAGGTTAGAGAAATGGTTTGGTCATGGTTAAATAAGAAAAAGGTTTGTTAAAAATGTAAATGTGTTTTATGGTTGAAATGTACTTTGAACACGCTGGGAATCAAACCCTGGTCGTCAGCATCAAAGGTAAACATATACACCCATCTGCCACCCCGACCACAACACTGCGATTGGCCACCGTTTTATTTCAATGTCACACTACTTCCTGAGTCCTGACTGACAGAAAACGTGTTGCAGGCATGAAAGATACTTCCAATTGAAATCCATTAGTTTGAAAGTTGTGCTGAGTGTCACGAAAAAAATTGAAAAATCATGTTCATGTACACGAATCAATAGATTAAATTTCGTGACTATTTCACGAACTGCCGTGAGACCGGGTTGTCCGGGATGGACGTAGGAATTAGGAAGTTCCTCTGGAGCCTGGACATTGGTGGTGATGAGGTGGAGGAGGGACGAAGGTAAGCACAGCGACTGGAATGACAGCAGCATACAGCATAGATCTGTGAGTAGCACAATAGCATTGTTGGTGACGTGTAAATACTCCCGTCACTTAGACCAGTGGTTCTCAACGTGGGGCCCGGGGTCCTTGAGGGGGTTCCAGGGGGTCCCCAGCAAATTGATGAAGTGTTAAACTTCACCATTATTTCATTTACAAGAAGTTAATACACTTATTGAATATAGAAGAATGACTATTTTGATCCTAGTTTACCTGCTATCTCTCTACCTACAATACAGATAGTCATGGAATTCTGGACAAAATCATATCTAACAGTAAAAATATTCTCAGATTTGGGTCCGAGAGACAAAATCTCATCAAATGGGGGTCCGTGGCCCTAATGTGGACTAAGTTTGGGATCCTTGATATGAAAAAGTTTGAGAATCGCTAACTTAAGACGATTGGCTCTCTGAAAAAGAGACAGAAGTGACGGCTAACTCTGATTGGTTCTCTGGAAAAAGAGGGAAAGTGTTCACCAAGTCTGACTGGGTAAAGAGAAAGCATGAGTGAATGAATGATTTAGGTAGTCTTTCTGATTGAAATCGGGTAATACTTCACAAAGCCCTGGAGCACACTTTACCATAGAAGTTCATCAATTTCCAATTAGAGAATACATTACTGCTGCATTATTCCATTATAGATGCATTGTGTTGTGATGAAGGTGCTGTATGCATTTGATTTATTCTACTTATGTGCTAAAAATGCATGTGTGAACTAAAAAAAAAAAGTTTTGTCCTGTTTTTACAAGGTCTCTAAGAAGTTCTCAAGAACACGTTTGGTCTGTATATTAATGGTGCAGTGAATATCGATCCATTCATAACATGTTTAAATAGTTTCAACTCAGTATGTTAAAGCCATGAGATCTTTGCATAGAACTCTGCTCATACTGCTCCTTCCTTCCTTCCTTTATCCTGTCCTGCCTTCCTTCTGTCTGTCCTACCTCCATTTCTACCTCCTTTTGTGTATCTGTTTAGCATTCTTTCTCCCCCATCCTTACTTTCTTACATCCCTTTCCTTCCTTCCTTCTCCGTCCCTCCCCTCCTTCCTCCAACCCCATCACTTGTGTCTTCCTAATTTGTACATCTGTTCAGCATTTATGTAAAAAGTGGTTTCTTCCGTCTTCCATCCTCCTGTCTTTCCCTCCCTTCCTTTCTTCCTTCCTCTTTTTTCTTCCTCCATCTCTTCATGTTTCTTCCTCATTTGTATGTTTACCATTTATCAAAAAAATACCATTCTGTTCTTTCTTCCTTCCATCCTCCCTCCATTTCTTCCTTCCTTCCTTCCTTCCTCCCATCCTTCATTTGTTTCTTCCTCATTTGTACATATGTTTAGCAGTAGTTTATTATATCTTCCATCCTTCCTTATTACCTTCTGTCCTTTATTGCATGTTTACTTCCTTCCTTCTTTCCCTCACTCCCTCCTTCTTTTCTTCCTCCCTTCCTCTCCTTCCTCTTTCTTTCCTCCATCTCTTCGTTTGTTTCTTCCGCATTTGTATCTGTTTTCCATTTATCAAAAAAATGCCCTTTTTTTTGGGGGGGGGGGGGTTGTTCCTTCCTTCCTTCCTTCCTTTCTGCCTTCCTTCCGCCCTCCCATCCTTCCTCCAACCCTTCATTTGCTTCTTCATTTATGAAAAAAGTAGTTTTATCTGTCTTCCATCCTTCCTTCTTACCTTCTGTCCTTTATTCCCTATGTCCTTCCTTCCTTCTTTCTCTCCCTCCTTCCTTTCTTTGTTCGTTCCTTCCTTCCTTCCTTCCTTCCTTCCTTCCTTGCTTCTGTATTGTTCCAGTGTGGATTAAGGTGCTCAGTGTTTATCACATCAGCAGCTTCTCCCCACAGTGTTAAGCACCACAATAAAACAAGGCCCATAAACCATAAGTGCATAATGGCACTCCTTCCATAAAAAAAAAGAAATCAACCCCCTTCTTTTTCTCCTTTTATTTTCTTTTCTTTCCCCCCCTCTCTCTCTCTTTCTCTCTCTCTCTCTCTGTCCGTCTCCAACATCTTTCTCTCTCCAGCAGTGAAAACCATATCAGCATCAACAGGCGTACCATGTTTTTCTCTCTTTAATTGACTTGTTCATTTGTGACTTTATGGGCATGACTGTTTATCAGAAACAATACTGCCAGAGCTACAAAATGCAAATTGTGTATATTAGTTTGTTTATTTAACTATGCCGGAGGGGAGGAATTATGGGAAGGAGAGAGTAGGGGAAGACATAAAGTCGCCTTATTGTGCCTTTTTCCAGTGTTGGGAAGGAGGGAAGAATGATGGGGTGATGGAGAGAGGGAAAGAAGGAGGGAGAGAAGGAAAGTATGAAAAGAGAGATATGGACACAGCGGCCCAATATAGTTTCTGTTTACTATGTTCGAGGGGAAGGAAGGAAGGCAAAAGAAGACAGAAGGAAGAGAATGTTTAAAAGTCACATATTCTCCACTTTGCATTTTATTTTCTCTCTTGAGGTCCATTCAAAGCTGTGTGTGTGGTGTCATGTACCAAAAACACTCTCAATCCATTTTTACACGTTCATTTTCCAGCATCTTCCAACTTTCTCGATATTTGTTGTTGCTATGGGAAATGGCCAGCGTCAACGGATGTCAACATCCGTTCTCAACCCACAATGCACTGTATTTTGGTTTGCTTCCTATATTAGGTCCTATATTAAGTCCGATTACGTTCTCACCTAAAGCGAACCGAACCGTGGTTCACTTGGAAACGGACTGAGTCCCGACTTTTCAGGAGGACCATGGTTTAATTGTTTGGTCCGCACCAGAGTTCGAATGCGTGTTCTCACCTCTCCAAACGAACCAGACTTACGGAGTAAACGCACCATGGTTTGATTAAAATGGACTTAACAGTTTAGGTGTGAAAGCCCCCTAAGCTATACACCAAAATTATCCTTGAATATGGTGGAGAGATGAGCAGAGCTGGAGAATCAAAGGCTAAAGCAACCAAAATTAAGGGAACATCCATGATGTTGATCCACAATGTTAGCTAATGTTAGCAGTCAGCTACTTCATGTTGTTATCATTATATTTATCACCAAACCAATGTAGTGTAATTATGTAAGTTTATTTAAGTAGCTGACAACTATAGTTTCAACAGTGTAACTTTTAACAAGCCAAAATTGCTTAATACTAGCATTAGCTAGCAGACACAGCTAACATAAACAGTCAAAGAAGTGTCTAATGACAGTTATTTCAAATACTAAAGATAAAGTCTGCAAATGCTAACTATTCATAAGAATTGTTCCTAGTTGGATGATAAATATAACGCTAACAACATAAAGCAGCTAACTGCTAACATTAGCTAAGATCATGGATGTTCCCTTCATTCCGGTTGCTTCACAAGGATTTCCCACCCTGAGTATGACGTAAATCAAATATGGCCGTGAATACCACGCTTTCCCTATCCTCAGTCGTTCTCTTCCTCTCCCTCTGTCTTCTTTTGCCTTCCTTCCTGCTCTCCAACATAGTAAAAAGAAACTATATTGGGCCTGCATGTCCGTACCTCTTCCTGCCTACATGGATGTTTGGATGTCAAGAAGAAGGTGTTGGACAAAAAAGAGGTAAAGCGAGGAACAGCCACATCTACAATGCCCTTAACACAAGTAAGTCGTGCATAACCAAAATAACATAGGCAATTTATGATGTGGCTGTTCCTCACTTTACCTCTTTTTTCTCCGACATCTTCTTCTTGATGATTCTGCCGCCAAAAAAGGGGTCAGAGACGCATTATTTTTTTTTCCTACCCCATAACCCAGAGTACTGTGGGTTGGTTTCACAACAGGCCATTCAGTGCCACCAAATGAAGCTAGCTGTATGCAAAACAGGCACTAAATTGGTGGGTGAAAAATGGATGCAGATGAGAGCCGTGACATCGAGTGAAAGTAAAGGATGTTTCGCCAGCCAAGCCGCGATTACATAAACGCCAGGCTGATTACCGTATACAATTCATTTCCACGTAAATGTCTTTCAATCATGGGTCATGTGCAACGGCCAAAGCAACGCTCGCAATCCATCAAATTCCATCATGACAGATTTTTTCAATTTCAAACGCAAAAGTCACACAAACAAAAAGATATTCTCATGTATGTAGGCAGCACAGGCAGAGGATCTTTACTCTCTCTCTCTCTCTCTCTCTCTCTCTCTCTCTCTCTCACGCACAGTTTTTATGATCCGATTCAAAATGGAAGGCCTTTGATAGATGTTCAAAGCGAGCGGGACATGAAATGGTACGATAGATTTAATTCTTTTACTTAGGAATTAACCATTCTCTCACATGTACATCTCCCTTGTATATCCTCAAAAAACCTTTGAGGTTGTAAATGTGACATCATTAGAATGGAGTTACAGTGTGTGTGTGTGTGTGTGTGTGTGTGTGTGTGTGTGTGTGTGTGTGTGTGTATAAATGCACATACATTGTGGAAAAGTTGAAAACGGTTGAAAAAGTTGTGTCATGTATTGATGTATGCCTATACATTCTTGAAAAGTAGGCTCTGATGATGGAAAGGTCTTTATTGCTTCATATCTCAAAATGCAGCTCTGTTCTTCACAGGCGTTTAGATCTTGAGAGAGTAGAAGCCTCATATTAGTTTGTATCCTCTTCAAACACTGCATTATACACTCGAGACACTCCAGGGACAAAAGCGAGCGCCGAGTGAGTCGGACCTGAAAATCATTAAGACACACGCAACAGTTACGAGGTAAAAAAAAAAAAAGACATTTAAAAAAAAAAGCAAAGCACTACGAATCGGTGATTTTGTTTTGTAAATTCATGAAAAAAAACAGGAATGTGCCGGATACGGACCGAAAGAACAAACAGGTTGACAGTCAAGAGTCCCGCTTTGGTTTTGTTTGTACCCACTTCAAACAGCGCGGCGCCACACATGAAAACACCCTGGGACAAAAGAACATCTTTGAAGGTCCGTCTCGTCCGGGTCCTTGAAAGCGGTTGTGACAGGGGGAAAAACATTGCAAAGTCCTCCGCAGTTGACGAGCTGCCACCAAAAACTCTGCCTTCAGGCTCCGGAGACATGCAGCCTAGCCTGTCTCGCCCTCCTGCTTCAAGAAGAAGTCGGGGTTCTTTCTTTTTTCTTTGCTTCCTTTCCTGTGTCCACACGGGTACCGAATAGAAACTTTACAGATAGGGTTAAAGAGGGAGTAATGCTGCTATTGAAAGCACCCATATTGTGAGCTTGGAATTATGAAGTTCTATCTGACTTTTTCTTATTTTTTTTATCAAAATTTAGTTATTAATGATGTTTGAATGTTACTTTATGCTTCTATGATGTTATTTCTTAAAAAAAATAACTCAGTAACACTTTATAATAACCATCATTAATAAATGGTAAATTGATAGTTAATTAAACTTTAGTTAATAGTTATTTTACTGTTAACAAACAATGAAATGATCATTAATAATGTTTACTAATTATTAGTAATGCTATAATTTATGTTATTTTATCATTCATTTGTGTAATATAAAATCATTTGTTTATAAATTATATATTGTATCATAGCTTTTTACCCTTTTTACCGTCTCTTATCAGCTGTGATACAATATATAATTTATAAACAAATGATTTTATATTACACAAACGAATGATAAAATAACAAATTATAGCATTACTAATAATTAGTAAACATTATTAATGATCATTTCATTGTTTGTTAACAGTAAAATAACTATTAACTAAAGTTTAATTAACTATCAATTTACCATTTATTAATGATGGTTATTATAAAGTGTTACCAATAACTCTTTTTGGGTTAAATATTTTAAAAAGATAGAAAGTACATAATAGTTTTGCCAGCTGGATGTCAGATTTTTGATGCTCAATGTCTCAGAACTGAACTCTACCCAGGCATAACCTTATAACTCCAAGCTCACAATTTATGTCCATGTATTATATTTTAATGGTATATCTTTTTACTTTGCAAGCCTCATGTGTTCAATTCCTTTGTGGAATGCAGCTTATGCTTTGGTATGAATATCAATTGTTTCAATGATACCACATTGAAGAGTGTCAAAAGAATGTTCAATGTGCTTATTTAATATGTTTGAGTATTTGGAGATTTGTCGTTCACCATTCAAATATTTTATTTATGTGTATAGGTGTGAATATGAGCGTGTGAACGTGTATGTATGCATGTGCATATGTGTGTACATGTGAGTGTGTGTGTATATATGTGTATGTGTGTGGGTATTTGTATGGATATCCATAAATGTATATATTTTCTTATGTTTTGGAGGAAATCTTTAGAGATGGTGTATGTTTTGCACCAAAAACCCCAATAAAAAGAGTTTAAAAAAAAAAAAAATTTTCAAAATCGATCACGTTCTGCCTGTGAAATCACAAATGAGAGTTTTGAGCAAAGCCAGTCAGAGCTTATGTCACAGCCACAAAACGTTCCTCTGTGGCAAAACTGCCAACCCCAGAGACGTCCTTGCATGCTTGGTACTTTGAGTGTTTAAATCCAGCTCATGTGCTCTAAAGCATATCCATATTGTCTTACTACTACAACCAAAGTACTTCACCAACAGCTTCTCTTCTCCCTGCTAAAACTGGAGACACATTCTGGCTTCCTATTTCTAGCAAAACTGGCAACTTCACAAACTTACTTGACTTGTTGGCTGCAGAAACATGGAGCAAAACAGAGACCCCGAGGCACTTCCTAGCCTCCCTCTGTACCTTTGGCATAACAGGCAAACCAAGTTGTCCACCAATACCCAAGGGTGGAATGAGTATGAATGAGCATGGTAAATGAGTATTTTTTGCAATCAGTAATTTTACTTTTACTTAAATCACATCCATCATAGGTACAGATTTTGTAGGCTCTCCATATGTATTGTATCAAAAACTGGTCAGTTGTAAATTGGCCAAATGTGGACCCATTTGCAGTGAAAGGTCAGGCAGCAGAAAAGAGAAGAACAGTGTGGCTTTACTTTATTTGTAAAAAAAAAAAAAAAATTTGAGTTAAAATTATCTAGTTTGAACTCTATCCTCTCAGCCGTTTAGAAATCCATGGAAAACATCACATCAGTGTTCCCTTTTGTAAAATGTAACTCGGTAACTTTTACTCTTGAGTATCTTTTAAATGAGCTACTACTTACTTTTACTTTTATTTTTATGCCAGTTACCTCTACTTAAATAGAACTTCAGCAAAGTAACACTACTTATGTTCTAACTACAACAGGCGATTTTGTTCTCTTGTGCTAAGCAGTGTAAGGCAGCTTCTATTTACAGTATATATATATATATATAAACTTTCCTCGACCCTGCAACTGCTCCCCCCTGTGCTCTTAGTCAACTTCCCCAGTTAAATATGGGTTAAGTAAATAAACAACCTAAAAATACCCAGTAAATCAGAGAAGCACAAACTGGAAATCTGGAGTGCCCTTTCCTCCTACCTCAACCAATATCTGGCAACTCCAGGCATCCAAACTTCTTGGTTTTAGCATCATTGCCAAACCAACTTCTCTCTTCCCACAGCCTGTTCCTGCAGGCAGATTTGGCAACGCAAGAAGCCTATTTCCTCCTAAAGTGCTCTACTTGGGATAACTTGGCTTATATAGAGAGAGAAGCACTGCAAGACTTTGAACTGATTATGTAAGTGTGGAGGTCTCTTGGACCGCAGTGCATACACACACACACACATACACACACACAGAGCGATGAACATGTACATGCACGCGCTCAGAAATCAACATAGAGAAAAACTTGTAGACATGTGCACACACAGTCTAACAGATGGACAAATATAAACGCTCAGACAAACACAAGCAGACGGACAGAAAGGTAGAGAGAAAGATTCTCTTTCTTTCTATATTTTGTTTTTCCATAAATCTCTGGCTGCAGACTGTAACTATTAGCATTTCCTAATGATGTATAATGGATTACAGTGGTTCAACTGGGTTCACTCACTGAGGTTTCTTCTTTTAAGATTAAAAACGTTGCTGGAGTAAAAGGAGAGGAGAGGAAAGATCATGACTTTCACTGCGGCTTAAAAACCAATTTTACTCCAACGGTCATGGAGCTGTTGGTATGATGAATCATTTTTGATACTGGAAATAATATATAACTACTGGAAAAGTAGGAATGAAAACTTTGTACCTTCAAAAGTTCAGCTGTGCAGGAGTTACTAGTCATAGGCATGGATTTTTAAAATTAGATAGATTTGAGGGGGTGCATGGGGTCATAACAGTTATTCAAGATATTGAGGAACATGCCACATTTCAATTAAAGTTATAAAAAAACATCTGAGGCCAAATTTTGAGTTGTGAAGTTTTTCCACAACACCAGTATTCAGCTCTATTTATAAAGCTGAAGCAAGAGAGAATGACTTGCAAGCCCCATACTGATTAAAGCTTACTGTCAGTGTAGCTTCCTCCAGAAACCCTCTGTCTCTGAAAAGTTTGATTTTCACTAATGTACAGTGCATATCATTTTCTCAGTCACTACCCAAAGCTTGTGACCATAGGGGAGGGTCAAACAAAGATTGACCAGAAAACCACAAAATGAGAGCTTTGCTTTGTGGCTCAGCTCCTTGTTCACCACCACGGTCTGATACAACACCCACATTACTGCAGCCAGTGCACCTAACCGACAGTCAATCTCACAATCCGTCATACCCTCACTTGTGGATAAGACCCCAAGATACCTGAACTCCTCCACTTGGGGCAGCTGCTCCCCCCCACCTGGATGGGACAAGCCACGTTTTTTTGTAGAGGACCATGGCCTCAGACATCACACTCAACTGCAAACCACTCCAGTGCCCATTGGAAGTCATGGTCCATTCAAGACAGAGGGACGGCACTGTCCGCAAACAGCAGAGCTCTTCCCCAATGTCACTGCACCGGACATTCTCCACACCTCAGGTGCGCCTTGATATCCTGTCCACGAATATCACCAACAGGAGAGGGGACAAGGTGCACCCTTGTAAGAGTCCAATGCCGACCTTGAAAGTGCACGGCCTTATGCCAAGAATGCAAACACAGCTCTTGCTCCAAGTGTACAAGGACCGAATAGCTTGCAGCAGCGACCCCGACACCCCACACTCCTGTAACACCTCCCACAGGATACATAAGGGAATGCAGTCATAAGTCTTTTCCAAATCCACAAAACACATGTAGAAAGGATTAGCAAATTCCCATGACCCCTTGGAATCCGCATTGTTCCTCCTAGGTCTGAGGTACGACAGTTGTCCGGAGTCTCCTTTCCAGCACCTTGGCATATGCTTTGCCACAGAGGCTGAGCAGTGTTATTTTTATTTATTGAAATAGACTCACAAATGCAAGGTAGTCATCAGTATCTGTTTTCTGTGTTAAATTGTTTTAGGGTGGAGTTTTCCTTTAAGTTGTACACCTTTGCTGATCAGTGCTTTCATGGAGACTGCAGTAGTCTTCCCTACCACCAATTGTAGCAAGTGAGTGAGGTATTTCCGGTGAAACTGTCTCTCCATAGTTAAGTGGCCTCACTGAACATCTCCTTACATTGAGATAATATTCTCTGTGGTCCATCAATGGAGGTGTCCATTAGGGCAGAAAGCATGTTGCCCTTTAGACGGCTTCCTAGTCTTGTTTTTACCCCCCTATATGCTGGACACCTTCCAGTTGGCCTGCATGTATTTAAAGTTCCTCCACTGGGCCAAGGCCAGGTCTTCATCAAATTCCAGCTGGTCACATGGCACTTCAATATGGCCATCTCCATATGTTTTGAAGTGCTTATCTTTAGGTTTTGGGAGACAGGCTGGGTTGACAGAGCAAAGGCCTGGAACATAGGACAGAATTCCTGGAACATAGGACAGAACTCCTTGAAACGGTTGTCCAGGTTTTTGATTTTACAGCTCTGTTGTATAGTGGTGGACCAGATGTTGGGAGGAACTACATTACCTCAGGTTCATCTTTGCCAGGATGAGCTTGGTAATGGTTTCCTCATTTGCATAATCATTCTCATTCAATACATCGATGACCTCTTAGAAGTCAAAGAACTCTTCAAGTGCCCCATGTCAATATAGCCAAAATATATGAGCACAGCATCTTCACCCACCAATATACTGTGATGTACTGCCTCTTACTTTGGATATAAGTTGGCTTGTTTATTTATTTACTTATTTCAGGTAGTCCCGCACCCTGTCCAGTGGCCCCAGTTTATCGTTGGCCACTTCTTCCTGACCAAACCAGTATGCTGGCAGGAAGGCATTGTAGGTTATGGTGGCTCTTACTTCTTTCACAGATTGGTACTGCGCAGCCAGGGAGGAATGTCTCCACTCCATTTCTTTCAAGAGGGCTTCTTGATGTGCAGCTGATTTAATTGCACAAATTTCTAAATTAGTAAATGTTGCTTGATTGAAACTGCTCTGCCCATTTAACTTGCTTGATGAATTGTGTATTCTACAAAACAGGCAGAACATTCCGTTCCCTTCATTGTACACCAACCACCACCGGCCTGTCTCCTCTGAGTACGAAAGTGCTCTGTCATTTAACAATGCATGCTTGAAGCAACTCTTTCCCTTCTCCTCCTTAATCCTGTCATCTTACACTTTTGGAGGCGTGGACCATGTACCCAAGCAAGTGCTTGATGAGTGAAGAGTCTTCATCTTCATTGCCTCTGGAAAGTATTCCATCAGTAAAGGGAGGGCTAACATTGAAGGGACTATTATCTCAGACCTGCCTGTCGTACAATCATGGTTGCCTGCTGTGTGCGGGCCAGCTTCTGTCTGTCTGTATCTGTTGCCCTGTCTATCTCTGCTGGCCTGCTTGGGGGATTGCCAGTCAAACTGACTGCCTGTGTGGACAGGCCTGGCTCAGCTGCTGCATCTGGCACTGTGGCGGTAAACACCGACTTCCCGGGCTCATCTTCCCTTTCTATTAGATGCAAATGAAAAGTTTGTTTCCAGCATTACATGAAATCATCATCATCAGTATCATCTTTTAAATCACTTGTTAAAACACACTTATAGACTTAATGTAATTGTTTTTGGATCTTGCCCTCTTTTAATCTTGTGCTGTATTCTTTTTTATGTAATTCTCTTTCAAATCTCCCCATTATGTATTTTATTATTCTTGACTTTATACCTTCCTGTAAAGCACTTGGTAAGCTCTGCTTTTAGATAAGTGGTATATAAATAAAGTATATTAAATATAAATAAACACCATCAGGGGAGACAGAAGAAATGAAATTAGCTATTGAGACTGCAACTTGTTGCAGAATTGACTGTTTCTACATAGAAGATGGACCCCACTGTTTTATATTGAGGTGGGTGAAGTTTCAAGCTGTTCTGCAGCCAGCCAGTAGAGGGCAATAGAGGGACTGTCTCTCCCAGGATTTCCACATTGGCATTGAAAGGCCATTTTGAAGTAAATTTCAGATACTAATTTCAAAGGCCAGTTTTGGCCCCTCGCACATGACACAATGAGCAACTAACAATGTAGTGGCTGCATTTTGAAAATGCTGGAACAAAATAGTGAGATGCACAATTCTCCCAAGCTTTGGGAAAATCCAATCCGCAGTGTGTGAGATGTGTGACAGATGAACCAACCAATGAACCAACGAACCAACAGAGACTGATCCATAGTCCCCCCAGTGATCAGTAATTAGCTGTCTGGTTGGCGGATGCCACACACAAACACTATGTGTGTGTGTGTGTGTGTGTGTGTGTGCTCCTGCTTGTCCGTAGCCCAAGTATCCCCGTTAACATGCAAATCATCTGGCCACAGTGCAGCTGCTGCTTGGTGTTCAAGCGAAGAGAGGGACGCAACAGTGAAAATGAGAGCAAAGAAAAACAACTGTGAAGTTTCACAGAGGGAACAGAGGGAGGAGAGAGATGGGGATGAGAGAAAGGCAGAGAGAAAGAGGAAGTTACTGAGAGAGAGAGAGAGGGATGAGAGACAGACAGAAGGGAAAGGAGAGAGAGAGAAGGGTCGGGGGAATGAGTTACTGACAGAGAAAGAAGAGCGGAAGAGGTGGGGAAAGGAGAGAGAAAAATACAGAGACAGAAATCAAGAGAGGGAGGAGAAATGGCTAGGAGTGAGAGATAGTTACAGAGAGAGAGCGATAAAAAGAGAGAGAGAGAAAGTTGCAGAGACATATAGACAAACCCGACTGGAAACCAAGACAGAAGTAAGGGACCCGAAAATTGGCCTGCCTATTTAAAGATGAAAGGAGCTGTTCTCTCTGCTTACACACACACACACACACACACACACAAAGTGCCATGGTCAAAAAGCTTGGCCTGGTTTGAACTATTCTTCAAACAAACTGACAGGGAGAGAGAGAGAGACAGATGGAGAGAGAGACATAGAGATAGAACGTCAAAGACACACAGATAGAAATAAAGGATGGAGCTGGAAGAGGCGGACAGACAAACATAATGATTATAATAGAGAGAGAGAGAGAGAGAGAATCATATAATTTAATACATAGTTTAAACTTTTTGCAGGAAGTATAAACTATATATTATCCAATAGGAATCTTATAGTATTGCCATAGGATATAAAATAACACCATAAAGTATCACAAACACACTATAAGATCCTATAGGAATATTATAGTGATTTTTCATTAGGGATTAAAGATTAAGATTAAAAACAAAAGATGTTCATATTTCATAGTTGAGTGAAATATCATTTGGGCTTCATTCATACTAGTGCAACTGTGAATTATATATAAAGGTATATTTTAAAATATCAGAAACCGCATCTATGAATTATACATCCTGGGATAAGATAAATATATTCCATGTCAGCTGCATTTCTTTACCGTGTATTTAAATACTTTCAGATGCATGTAGAACATATATGAAAGTGGCCATTTTTTGCAATATCGCTGCATATTTACAGTATATTTATATGTACCTATATGGTTTTTATATATGTAGTTTCCATATGTATCATTACATGACATAGGTTGTTAACGTGTGTTCATATATATTTTGGTGTATGGGGAGCAGTGATTCCTTCTCGGTTCTACCAAGTCAGACGAACTCAAGCCTGCTTACCACACTTCAGCTCCTTTTCCAATTACCACACACACACACACACACACACACACACACACACACACACACAGACACACATGAACGATCCTGTCCAGCTCTGTTCTATCTGGGTCAGACTCCAGCTTAGCCCTGCTTACCGCACATCAGCTTCTTTCCTACTTACCAAACACACACACACACACACACACACACACACACACACACACACACACACACAGATCTACATGCACAAACATCCAGAGGTGCATGTACAGAGACACAAACAGTTATGCATGCACACCTACGTACATGCACGCATACGGCCTGGATGACAAATGTGGATACACACATACATGGATACACAGACACACACACCATTACTGATCGTCTTGTATTGTAAGCTTTCACTTTCACTTTCAACTTTATTGTGATGTGTATTAGAACAGTGATTCTCAACGTGGGGTCCGAGGACCACCAGGGGTCCTTGAGGGGGTTCCAGGGGGTTCCCAGCAAACTGATGAATTGTTAAACTTCAGCATTATTTCATTTACAAGAAGTTAACACAGTTAGAGAATGTAGAAGAATGACTGTTGTGATCATAGTTTCACTGTTATACCTCTACCTACAATACAGATAGTCATGGAATTCTGGACAAAATCATATCAAACAATAAAATTATTGTCAGATTTGGGTCAGAGAGACAAAATCTCATCAAATGGGGGTCTATGGCCCTAATGTGGACTAAATTAGGGGTCCTTGATATGAAAAAGGTTGAGAATCACTGTATTAGAATACAATGAAATACTTGTGCTCTGGCTCTCTCTGCCTTAACACAAAGGGCGCACCATCACAAAACCAACAAAAAAGAGAAAGACACTACAGACCTACATAGACTATGTACACAATGCACTTGTATGTATACAGTACGTTATATACACAATATACAGTACACGATAACATTACATATTATACAACAACAGTGTGCAGTGCATATGGGTGCGTCAGCTGTTCAGCAACCTGACAGCCTGTGGAAAGAAACTGTTAAGGTCAGTTTATAGTACAGCGATTTATGATCGTCACCACCGGCGATGATCATATTCTATCGCCGGTCGCAATGACATGTTGTTTATACTTCCAGCGACAGGCGATCTGTCATCGCTGCCCTGAGACTTCAATTGGATTGAACTTTGACCCCATCGCTGGCTCAGTTGTCATGACAACATTATGGAACTCTCTTATCCTAAAGTCGATTCATTCTCTGAGCTCAAATTAAACGGTAATCGACAATTCTGGAAGAGTGTACTTTTTGTAATAGAATAAAACGTACACTGAGGAGACAATTTATGCTATTTATCTAGACCTGGATAAAGACAATAGATTTACTTGAATTTGCTTCTTATTTAAAAAGAAAGAGTGAAAAATAACATCGCAAAAGCAGTTACATAACATGTAGGTACATTAGGCTATTCTGCAGACTGGTTTACAAACTGTATTATTATTATTTTCCTTTCAAATGGTTACATTTTCAATTCGTGCAATATATTTCGTTACATGCCGTTATTAAATCACACAACTTGGGAATATTTGCATTACTGTGAACTGATGGAAGAAAAGGGGAAGAAAATTATTGTTACCTGTATATCTGAGAACTGAAAGCACTTGCCAATGTGTTGTGAGCGCTATCCGCTGTTTATTTTTTAGACCAGACATGATTAATCGAGGCTGCCTCTGTGATCATACTAGTTTACCATAAAGACGATCAGACCCCGAATAAATGAAAGCTGCTTGTTAAGTAGATAACAGATAAGTAGATAACAGCAGTGTACTCGGTGATGATTTCTGTAGCCTACTAGTGAGAACATCACCAGAAGACATAAAAGTTGTTTTTAGGGAAGGGATGTAGTGGAGGATAAACCCACCTAAATTCAGTTTCTCTTTAAGAATAGAGTTTATAACCTTTTTAGACTGACAATCTTTATGAGGCAAGTTCATAGGGTCTTTTAAAGGGGCATTAAAGCAATATTCCACTTAGTTTTAACATGGGGGTTATTCAGCATTTGACTACCATGAAAACCAGAATCTAAACTACCCACCAAGATTGGAAGCAGCTGGACGAGTTTGTAGCGTTCAGATTTTTACTTTAATATTCTAAAAAAAAAAAAAAAAAACAGAAAATGAATGAAAAAATGAATGCCTTTATAAAAATATGATTGATTTTTGTTCATATTGGTGGTCATTTGCCCTATGTTGAGCACCGACTGGATGCCACAGTTTTGATGTACCACTCCATCACTGCTTGTACGGGTTAAGCGAGATAAGAAGGATCTCTGGAGTGCATAGCGATGAAAAAAAAACAAAAAACAGCTGACATTTCTCCACACCCTGAAAACCTTCAAGCCTGCAGCATCCCTGCCAGTTCACCGCTAAGATAACCTCAGTAAAGGGCAATACCAATGTAAGGACGCTGTTCCGGGACCAGATGATAACCTCGTATTTTTGTCTCCTCAGATCGGGTCAGAGCCACTCTTATCACTCCCTGTTTAGATGGTTATTACATATTTAGTCATTCAAGCGACTTACAATGAGTATAACAGCAGAATAAGTGAAATTTATACAGTGTAAAAAATCACACATCAGGCAATTTTGACTGCTAACTTGGGGTGAAAACAGACGTTGTCGTTTCCATCAGGAAAGTCTGAGCAGGCAAAAAAAAAATTGAGGACGTGGTGAAAATATTACAACAAGAAGAGGTCTGTGAAGAGGTTGATTCACGTTGGGATTGGGAAAGACTGGCAGCTATGAAACCGATATTGTTTTTGCAGAAGACTTTTTGTCACAAGTAAGTTGCTAATTTACTTATTTTTCTCACAGCTTGTAGCTAAGAGGAACTCTACGTTAGCTATGTCTGCTTTAGCCATTTTATTGGTGTTAACTTAGCAAGCTAGCATGAACAGTTTGGCGCCGTGTTAGCTAACGTTAGTTATGACTCCCGGTAGTTACCACGTTAATTGAAGGCCACCTAACCCAATTTAAATGTATTAATATTTAGCCATCTATCTAGGTCTAAGTGGCATTCAGCTCGCTAAATTAACATTGATAAACAGATATCGGTACTTTAACCCAATGTTTCTGGTCTTGTCGTAAATTGCAACTATATTGGTTCAATGTGTTAAATGAAATGGAAAAAAATGTTGGGTTTAGAACTGGAACTGGACCCAGTGTCTTTGATACTGGGCCTTCCAAGCAAGGGTATAAAATCAATTAATAACAAAAGATTATATTGTATCCTTACCTTCGCGGCAAGGAAGAACATTCTGTTACAGTGGATTAATGACATTAAGTACCAACCATTAAGATTAAGTACCAACAGTAAAAGGCTGGCAGAGAGTATTGTTTGATTTAGTACCATTAGAATACCTCGCATGTATTTTACATACTAAAATGGATGTTTTCTATAAAATATGGGAACCATTTCTGAATTATGTAGAGCCTGGTGTGGCTGCTGTACTGCTGCAGGCCTTTTCGTGAGCTACTAACTGTACATAACCGTGGTTACTCATTTATTAAGCTGAGCTTTGTTTTGTTTTGTTTTGTTCTGTGTTTTTTTTTTTATGTTTTACTTTATTGTCTTGGTTATTGTATTATTGTCTTCTCAATTATGTTTTGAATAAAAAAAAAAAACATTGCTAAAATGGCTAAAGCAGAGATAGAGCTAGCTAACGTAGCTATCTCGGCTATGTTAGCTATAGCTCCTGTAGTTCCTCTTAGAAAACAAAATAATTCATCAACTTGCGAAAAGTGGCTTCCACAAACACAGTTATTATTTCATAGCTGCCAGTCTTTCAGCAACGCTCAGGCCAACAGCAGCACTGTCTCTTCTCCCTCTTCTCCTCCCAGTCCTCTCTTTGTTTTTTTTCTGCCTGCTCCGACTCACAAGCTTTTGAATAGCCTATAAGCTTCAATTCTGAGACCAGCAACATTACAAGCAATTAAAGAGTAAGGAGTGCAAGTTCAGGGCCAGTTACAATATTCCTGTGGGCATTAAACAATCATAGAAGAGCGAGTGTGAGAAACAGAATAAGACTTAAGTTGTTTTCCACAGCCATGCGATCACATCAGGTACGCAAAGAGTGAAAAATCAGATATCTTCTGTACCTTTTTAAGCCATCTGAGCCCATGTGAGAAATGAGAAGTGCTCTGTATAAGTGTTGCCAAAACCCATATTGAACACAGCTTGGCCAGAGGTCAACGAGAGTTTCACAAGGGAGAGAGGCAGCTACAGTATCGCTGTTGAAGTACACACACCCACACACACACACCCACACAAAACACAGCTTCAAGTATTAAATATGGCATGCAAAAAGAGCTGTAAGAATTCTATAATAAATTTAAGGGGGACATTGTACTATAATAATATCAGCCAAAGTATACACTAATATCATATATGAATATTATAGTGACAAATAGGAGGTAAAAAAAAACCCATAATGTACAGTAAGGTCACTACAAACTCACTATAGAGGACCACAGACTCATTTTAAGACCCTATTGGAATATTACAGTGATTTTACACACACACACACACACACACAAACACAGCTTCAAGTATTAAATATGATATGCAAAAAGAGCTATAATACATTTAAGAGGGACACTGTACTATAATAATATCAGCAAAACTATACACTAATATCATATAGGAATATTATAAATAGGAGGTAAAAAAAAAACAATGTACAGTAAGGTCACTACAAACTCACTATAGAGGACCACAGACTCATTTTAAGACCCTATTGGAATATTACAGTGATTTTACACACACACACACACACACACAAACACAGCTTCAAGTATTAAATATGGTATGCAAAAAGAGCTATAATAAATTTAAGAGGGACACTGTACTATAGTGATATCAGCAAAATTATACACTAATATCATATAGGAATATTATAAATAGGAGATAAAAAAACAACAACAATACAGTAAGGTCACTACAAACTCACTATAGAGGACCACAGACTCATTTTAAGACCCTATTGGAATATTACAGTGATTTTACACACACACACACACACACTCCCACACAGGGGAAGAGAGAGATAGAGCGAGGTTCAAAAGCAAATGTGTGACATTGCGCTGTCCTTCACAGCTAATAGCCAGACCTTGGAATATAGGGGGAGCGAAAAGGTCTCGATTAAAACGATGAAAGAATCAAAAAAGGTTTCTGACTTCAATCCATTCGCAGCGTGACACGACCTCCACTCCGCACACACACACACACACACACACACAACACAGCAGAGTTCATACCCAGGACATACAGTTGAGGCCCATCCATGATCAAAAAGCATGCTCTCTCTCTCTCTCTCTCTCTATCTCTCTTTTAGTCCCTCTCTCTCATTTTGTGTGATGATGTAACCAAAATGTACTGGAGCATAAGAATAAAGCTAGCCTGAGAATACTGTCACACACACACACACACACACAGACACACACACCCACACACACCCACACACTCTAACATATGCACACACACACACAAGCATAAAGAAGTCAGGTTGATCTGAGAGATCTGAGATTTTCAAGTGACAAGTGACAGCAGTGTCGCTTGTTATGCTCTGAGGGTGACAGACTCAGTTGAGTCTAAACACACGCGCACGCACACACACACACACACACACACACACACACACACAAAACACAGTGCTGCAATACTGAATGTGGTCTCAGTCTTGAGAATCACGTCTCAAACTAAATTGTCCAAGTCTATTCCAGGTGTTATTTCTCATATTTCACAAAATAAAACCTATAAATATATCACCTTGGATTAAAACATGTTCTTTATTCAATATTTCCAAAGTATATATTGTTAAATCCACTACAGTGGAACTGCACTGTGAGCCAGAAACGTCAATAATATTCCATAGAGAGTTTTACTTTCATGCTGGTAATCGATGTGAGAGCAGATGTCACATTTAAACCTGGATATCTGATATTGAAATGAAAATCCAACTCAAATGGAACTTAACTCCATGTTCTTGACTCAGACTTGTCTTGGTTTGACTGAGGCAGTCCAGATCATTCATAGCTCTGCATTCCCTGAACACACACACACACACACATAAAGATGAACTAACATAGCTTTTGAACACTGGAAAGGTCTGTCCAGCTCCCATGACACATTGGATTCAGAGCCTAGTCAAGCCTGGTTAATGCCAAAAATATATGTGTGTGTGTGTGTGTGTGTGTGTGTGTGTGTGTGTGCGTGTGCGTGTGCGTGTGCGTGTGCGTGTGCGTGTGCGTGTGCGTGTGCGTGTGCGGTTTGACAGAGCTGCCAGTAAAACACACATACGCACGCACACACACACACACATACGCTTGCCTACACACTTTCACCCTCTCATTGCCCTCTGTCTGTGTAAAATGAATTACTTTGATCTCCTAGGTGCTCTTTTGTGACTCCCTCATCTCTGTCCCGGGCTACACCCACACACTCTCTCTCTCCAACACACACACACACACACACACACACAAACACAACAGTGAAAGGGTCAGACATTTTGAGATGCAGGGGGAGGGACTGTCACCAGGGAGTACGCCATTTCATAAAATATAGGAATAAAAACGGACACGTGGTCACACTGCCTCAACATCCCCCTCCTCCATCACATCTTCACTACTCATTATCAAATCTGGGATGGGTGAATACAATGTACTAATATGTATAGGGCTTATTAAGGTGCATGGGATACTATGTATACTATGTACTAATACGTATACGACCTATGAGGTGCATCCAATACTGTGTATAGTATGTACTAATATGTATAGGGCTTACTAAGGTGCATGAAATACTGTGTATAGTATGTACTAATATGTACAGGGTCTACTAAGGTGCATCAACTGCTGTGTATACTATGTACTAATATGTATAGGACCTACTATGGTGCATCAATGACTATGTATACTAATATGTAAAGGGTCTAATAAAGGTGCATCCAATAGTGTGTATGGTACTATGTATACTATGTAATACTACAGTGCATACAATAATATGTACACTATTTACTAGTAAGTATATTATGTAATAGGGCCTACAATGAAAGGGTTTTGCAATACTGTGTACTACTGTGTACTACTATGTGTTATGTCTACTATATATACTAGTAGGCCTATGTATAAGTACGAAGGTGCATGCAATGTGTTTGGCCTGGATCTACTAAAGATTTGTGCCGGTGCAAATCAAATTGCGGGTGCTAAAACGTTGTTATCTGATCTACTAAGACAGCACACAGAGGATTTGTGGTTGAAATCATGGGTTGATCTGGGAGCACCGTTTTTTGTGCTTTGGCCTAATTACCTCTTAATTACGCCAAGGAGGTAGTGTTTTCGCCTGTGTTTTCCGACCGTCTGTCCATTAGCAGGATATCTCAAAAAGTTGGGAGAAGGAAGAATTGCTTAACTTTTCATGTCGATGAAAAGGGGGCATGTTGATGGGCGTGGCATATTACCAAAAGGTGCATAATTGCCTTGCAGGGTGTTGTCGGCCTTGGCGGAGGTCTGTGCTCTACTGAGCACATTTTCTAGTTGCATTTGTGGGTGTTCCAAGGTTGAGGAATTAAATAAAGGGAGGAATACATGGAAATTGGCAGCGGATGTGATTTATCAAGAGGCGGTGGCCGTTATCACCTGTTGATTGCCCACAGAATTTAAGACCGAGGAAAAGCATGTCTTACTGCTTTATGCACAGGATGGCTACACTGAGGCTGACCCTGACTCCATCTCTGTCTATGGAACCAGCTCCAAGATCAAGGTGACAGTCATCTACAAACATGCGCACATTAGATTGGATCCCTATTACAATTCCAGGTTTAAATGAGTATGTTGACTTAAAAATGCACCATTTTAGCCTCATTGTGGCAGTAGCAGTAGCAGAAAGCACACTCAATATGCAAACTATTACCTAAATATACAAAAAGGAAAAGTCGTTCTTCTCAATTTGCTGACGCTGTCTGAGACAAGGCAATGTCTCAGTGTCATTGCCTTGATGAAGATAATGCAGCTAAAACGTTTGTGAGTAATAAATGTTATGACAGTGGAGAGGTGTGTGTGGCTTCTCCAGCTATATTTAACTGCATCTTCACCAGATATCCATCCCTCCACACCTGTTACCTCAGTCAGGTTCTCCTGCTCTTGCTCCTCCAAGGGAGTTGAGGCTCTTCTTCAGAGGGAACACACTGGTAGCTCAAGCAGATGCTTTATTTGTGGTGAGCTTTTTGGTTCACATCCTCGTATCATACCAGCACTTTTTTACCTCCACTAAATCGCGCTTCTGGTGCCCAACTGCATTCACTTTAATTTGTTATGTTGCCCCAGAGTGCCGTTTTATGCGCTGGTAAAACATCTCTTCTTGCAGCAGAGAACTCTTTGGGTTTTCTCCAACACCAACATTTCCAGCTTTACTGGAAAGAAATTTGCTCTTCTTTTGCCTGTCATTGTCATCATTATTTGGCCTGTATATTTGTGCAGTCCTAATTCTGTTTACTTATCTGCAACTCCACTCATTTATGTGCCCTACTTTAGTAAATACCTTGTGCTGGCAGTACCAATTGCACCTGCAATTGCTTTTGCTCTGCACCTGGAATTGCGACATTTGTAGATCCCATGCAGTAAATCTGTGAGAGAACAGTCAGGTTTGGGCCACTCAATTGTCTTCTTTTCTCTTCTCTTCTCTTCTCTTTTGTTTTCTATACTGTATACTTTTCTCTTCTTGTCTCCTGCCCTTATTTCTACCATTCTCCTTTCTCCTGTTTAGCTATTGGACTTTGGCATTCATGTTCGCCTCAAAGCCCCTGAGGGAGGCCTGAGGGTAAGTGATGTTACATATTTACCACCTTGTTCATCCAAGAGTCTGGATACAGTCTGCGGATAGCCTTGGGTGCATTTGTACGTATGAACCTTTTTTATCAGCAGTGTTGAGTGGTAAAAAGATACAGAATTTCTTTTCCCAGTAATGCGAAATGTAACAACTCTTACTTAGTTTTTCAATTTCAGATCAGCTATTACAATTACCAATCAAAATAGTCGCAATTTTTTTTATCACCCCTCTAAAATATCAGATTGAAGTTGGATTAACCAAATACTAAATCCCAGCCCAATCCCCTTATTTGTTTTCCTCATAATTAGTCATCGTCCTCTCACACTGAGCTGGATTTGATGAGAAATGGTAGAAAAGTTGACATTCTCTGGGTGGAAGTATTCCCACTACTTTGATTTTCTCCAGTAAAAGGATGACAAGAACATCGGGTTTCCTGATCATTCACAGGAGAAGAAACTGACATCCTGATTTTAGGAGGAAGAGAGGATGCAACCACCAATTTTGGGGCAGAAAAGTATTAAAAAAAAAAGGTATAATGAGCAGTGTAACGAATTACTATTCCGAGGGAATGCAGTCATGAATAATTAGTAGTATATACCTTTTTAGAATATCAAGTTCAACACTGTTAACAGTGTCACCCCAAAACTGTCTTTTTTGCATAATGATTTATTTGATTGAAGACATTTTTTACTCTTTTTTTCCCCCCTTGAGGAAGGACAAAAGGGATGAGGAAGGACAGAGCATGGATAAAGGAGATTAAACACTGTATGGGATGGAGAGGGAGAGATAAGGAAGGATGAAATGAAGGGAAGGAAGGAGAGGAGAGAAGAGCTAAGTGAAGGAAGTGTGTGTGGGAGAGAGAGAGAGAGAGAGAAAGGTACTACACTACTGGATCTACAGTACTGGATCCATTTGGTCAGCCAGCCACCATTCAAAAAGACTGAGCCTCTAATTCTCCCCCAAGCATCCTAAAGGGCTGAAATTCTCTTATCTTTCAAAAAGGCTTATACACACGAACACGAAAAAGCCCCGTTCAGGGTGAAACATTAGTCTTGGGTATCTAATCAATAGTTTTGGAGCAATATTTGTAGATCTGGCTTTACAGCTCCGGCTTTTACCGTATTACTTATTTCAAGGCTTCTTTTCAGTGGAAAGGAAGCCTTGTTGCATGTTCCCATCGGCTTCCCTAGAGTACAGTAGGGAGCCTCCGGTGCTCAGAGAGTTGAGCGCTTCAAGTTAAAAATATTTCATCTTTTAGCGAAGGAAGGAGGGCCGAGCGGGTTTTCAAACACATTTTCAATAGCCTCATAGCAACAGCAGAAGCCGTGATCGATAATTCCCCACATGTATCTGTTACCGGCGAAAAAAGAGGTGGAGAATTGGACACGCTGTGGAAGAGCCAATGGATTTTGGGGGGGGGTCTAAGAGGAGGCCAACAAGCAGGCAATTCAAGGGGGTAAATATACAGGGTGTGGACAAAATAGCAGGAACTCCTTGCAAAAACATCAAGTATCTAATAAGGAGTAGGGCCATCCTTTACCTTCAGAAGATCTTCGGTCCTTCTTGTACTGCTGTCATCAAGTCCTGAACTGTGTTGAGTGGAGATTGGACCTTTGTTCAAGAAGGAAAGCCTGCAGTTCATTGAGGGATGAAAGAGGTCATGATCTTCCAGACATGCCACATTAAATATTTTTGTACTTTTGGTGACTGATGCTGCTGTAATTTGGACTATTAGTCCTCTTTGGATCTCTGTTAGTGGCCTCATGTTGCTTTGAAAACATATAAAAGTGATTGTCAGAGCTCTTTTAAAGCTGACGCATACTGCTGATGGGCACTCAACTCCGTGTAACCGGCCTGTGTGGCTTCCTTTGGAATTGTGATGTAGTCACTTCAAAGTTAAAGTGCTTTTTTATGCTGTGTTCACATTAATTTGTCCACTGCCCATAATGACAGCGACCGTTTCCTTGCATGATTTTGAACGCTGGTTTGTAAGAAAGTGGAGGGACATTTTGACACCTGAGATATTTCATTTCTAAAAGTAAAAATTGCAGTCAATTGACGGTGCCTTGGCTTTTCTAGTGTTGATGCTGTGTGCGGCCCTACTTTGAAAATCTACAGTAAAGTTAGACCAGCATGGGTTTTTCAAGGCTAATATCAATATTTTTTGGATTGAAGCTGCCAATAGCTAAAATTGTATTCTTTTCAAGGTAGAAAAACCTCTGAACCAGCATTTAGACCATCATGGGACTAAGACCTCATTTACACATGGTATTAAAATGCTATCTGCATCTGCATATGCAATCTGGATAATTAACAATCCTATCACACCCTTGCCTACTCTGCTGAAACCCAGGATAATACTAATTAACACTAATGCTAAAACTAATACTAATAATATGTCATGCATACTTCTGAATAATCTGATCAAAATGTGATATTAGTTCAGGTTAAGGGCTTCCCACAGACAACCAGTATATTATTGATCAATTCTACAGTAAATATGTAATCAATCAAACAGCATCATATCCATCATATCAGAGGTGGACCACACTGACTGGACCAGATCTGATTTTTAATAAACGGACAATATCGGCCCCATATATCAGTCCAGTCCTAGACTCCCGTTATTGGTTGTTGAACTGTCACAGATATTTGGAGTGACAGGCCAATTCACACAACAAAATAAAAGCGTAGAATTGCCCTTCAGACTGATTATTTGATCATCCTCTTATAGCTGAGAAACTCCATTTTGCATGGAGCTCAACATCTCTCTCTCTTTGACACACCCAACCCCCCCCTATAAACAAACACACACACACACACCATTTTGTATTCAGTGCAGAAGGTTGGCAGCTGATTCCTCATTCAGCCACTGGTAGCTCTGCATGGGCGGACGAGGGCAGCTGTCAACACGAGAGAGAGAGAGAGAGAGAGAGTGAGAGTGAGAGAGAGAGAATGAAGTAGAAATAGAAATTATGAGGAAGTAGGGGGAATTTAAGTGTGCCACATTTGCAGCCAAATATGTATTAACCTCTCACAACTACAGACAATAGGTAGGCCTACTTGAACAGTAAAAAAAAAAAAAAAAAAAAAAAAAAGATGCCTTAGGTTAACGTGTCGCCACCAAAACCATTGTTGCCCTATGGTACCGCTCGTCAATCTCACACTTGGGCCGCGCAGCCAATCAAATCGAGCAGAAGGCGGGCTTTCCTTCCTGTTTTGATGCCGTTTGATGTGGTGGGAATGGTGGGACAGAGGAAAACACAGATGAAAAGCTGATATGAACGGTCTTTAACCCGGTCGCACACGCAGCCCTGCTCCACAGGCGCACCAAGCTGTCTGCCTAGGTGTTTTTTGAAGCGGCTGCACCTGTAGCAACGCTTCTCGGTGTGATCGCCCCCTTAGATGTCACATTGTCATGGTTGCTAACTGAATCAGGTTATAATCTGCTAATTGTTGGTTAAAGAATACAGCATGTTTTGGGTTGATTGACCCGTCAATTTACATGTTAAGTGATGACAACATAGACACCACAGTCAAAATTACTTACTAGGCTATTTAGCTGTTTAGCTTTAGAGCTGCTGCAAGTTCTCATTTTCTCACTTTTGAAATAATGCTACTATCATTCAACATAGTTTACGCCAAAGTGTTAGCATGGAGGCTACTGTCACTCAACATAGTGTATGCCAAAGTGTTAGCATGGAGCACTGCAGCCAATAATCTACCGGGGACACATGGATGATTTGGTGTCTATATTCTCATCACTTAACAGCTAAATTGACCCAAAGGACAATCTACAATCTCCTTTAAGATAGGATAAAGCTATCACAGGATACAGCACAGAAACATAGAATATAAACATGATGGGAACGCAACATTATTGTGATGGAACGCAATAGTATTGTGATGGAACGCAACACTATTGTGTGGGAACGCAACATTATTGTGTGGGAACACAACATTATTGTGATGGAACGCAACATTATTGTGATGGAACGTAACATTGTGTGGGAACGCAACAATATTGTGATGGAACGCAACATTATTGTGATGGAACGTAACATTGTGTGGGAACGCAACATTATTGTGATGGAACGCAACATTATTGTGATGGAACGTAACATTGTGTGGGAACACAACAGTATTGTGATGGAACGCAACACTATTGTGTGGGAACACAACATTATTGTGATGGAACGCAACATTATTGTGATGGAACGCAAAATTGCGTGGGAACGCAACAGTATTGTGATGGAACGCAACAGTATTGTGAGGGAATGCAACATTATTGTGTGGGAACGCATCATTATTGTGATGAAACGCAACATCATTATGATGGAACGCAACACTATTGTGAGGGAACGCAACACTATTGTGATGGAATGCAACATCAATATGATGGAACGCAACAGTATTGTGATGGAATGCAACAGTATTGTGATGGAACGCAACAGTATTGTGATGTAACGCAACATTATTGTGTGGGAACGCAACACTATTGTGTGGAAAAGCAACATTATTGTGATGGAACGCAACAGTATTGTGTGGGAACGCAACACTATTGTAATGGAATGCAACAACAATATGATGGAACATAACACTGTTGTGAGGGAATGCAACAGTATTGTGATGGAACGCAACATCAATATGATGGAACGCAACATTATTGTGATGGAACGCAACATCAATATGATGGAACATAACATCAGTATGATGGAACGCAACACTATTGTGTGGGAATAGAGTATAAACAATTGGGATTATACAAACATATTCAGCTTATGTTGAGAAGACTGTAAGAGTAGGAAGTATGGGAAAAAGTATGGAATCCTTACATGTAGATGTTACTTACAGTCTCAATTGCTTGCTTAAATACAGATTACTAAACATGGAAAAATGCATTACAAATAAAAATAAAATATAAGTATGTATAAACAACATTATAAAAAAATATAAAATATATGTATACAATATGAAATAGTGTAACCACTATGAAAAGCATATATGCAGTATGTAGCATCTATATGTATGTGTATATATGTATGTATGTATGTGAATTGAATTGAACTGAATTGAATTGAAAGGGAGAAACACGGACAGATGGGATGTAGGTGGATGCGAGTCGCATGCTGACACTGAGAAAGAGAGACAGAAAGTGAAATGGAGTAAATGTGAGAAAGCATCTGTGTAGTTTCTGTGGGCTTACATTTTTTTCAGTGTCCTTAGTTTGACCCCACTCTTCTCCGTATCTCTCCCTCTCTCTGTGCTGTCTGTAGGGGTCCGGATGACTTTAGCCTGTATTGTCGATGTGTCACCATGTATCACAGAGTTTGATGTACAAATGCACTTTCAGACTCGAGTGTCAGCTTTTTTCTGTAACAGTGTCTGGCGATTTCTAAATGTCAAATGTTTCCCGGAATTTGGCCCATAGAGCTAGAATTAGATAGAACAGGTATTCGCTATCCCTGCTTTCAGATTCAGAGAAAACTTTATTGGCATGAATCAGGTAGTATTGAATGTTCCTAAAATAAGCTACAATACAGATGGAAATGGTACAATAAAGGATAGGTAAATAATTATAGGAACTCCTTTATTTGTTCATATGATAAATATGATTATATGCAATGCTATGGAAAATACCTAGATTCTTATGCAATGCATCCTAGACAATTCAGTCATTATTTATCATCCCTGAGATCAAAGTAACATTGTTTTCCCTTCCTCCCCAAGAAATTTATTTTTCAATACTAGTATTTTGGACATTCTAATACAAAGTGCAATTCTGTCTCTACTTCTTGCAGTTCAGTGGTGACACAGCATTTTGTCTTTGGGCACTCTTACTTTTTTATATGTCCCTCTTTCAATATTTAGATTATGATCACTAATCCTTAGTTTTTGAGGATTTTTTGTTTACATTTTGAATGTTCAGATGATGCGCTAATTACATTTTTCGATGAGGAAGGGAGTAACATTGCAGTTTATTTAGTAATTTGATTTCAGATTCCCCAAAAAATGCCTTTAATTTGGTGTAATGTTGTTTTAATTTTGTTTGTGAGTTATTGTTTTGGTGCCTGAAGTCAGCAGTGTTGTGAGCCGCAAAGCAAGTTGAGATGTGGTGTTGCTTAATAAAGATTTAGATTTGATAGAATTATGGTCTGCTTAGTTAAGACGCTGCCAGAATTTGATGGCTCTTTTTTGAATTTCTATGTATAAGGGAAAGATTCCCAGTTCTGCTTGGCAAGCATTGCTTGGAGCATTTCTGTTTACTCCAAGGACTGATTTGTAGAACTCGGACTTTTGTCTCATTTATCAAAGTTTGGGTAACCGATAATGCCCCAAACTTCACTCCCATACAGCAGTATGGGTAGCAGGATAGACTTGATATGTTTTGGGCCATACCTTGCTTTAACACTTAGAGCCTTTGTAGCCAAGTCAAAACTCCCTGATGAACAATCCGAGATAATTGTAACTTGTACTGTGTTTAAGTGTGATTCCATCATACTTACTGGAACTTATCTCCCTGGGATCTGGACTTCTTCTGAAACACCAGGGCAGAGGTTTTATCTAAATTTACAATCAGTGTCCACTTCTGACAGTATTGGTCAACTAATGTGAGGCATTGTTGGAGCCCATCTGCTGTAGATGACTAGGTCGTCAGCATAGAGTAATGGTTTAATCTCTGTATCATGTAGGGTGAGGCCAGTATGTATCTTGTATACTGTGAGAGCTTCTGAGTACTGTTGACGTACCTCATGATCAGATAGTTCTCAGTGTTTTGTTTTGGAGAGTAACCTTAATACCCATCTGGAGGAAGCACACTCTTTATCAAACCACTCTACATTTTGCTTTACTTTTCTTTTTATATGGTATTTTAAGGTTAGTTTGTGACACCAATGTTTGGAAAATACATCTACATCTTGAGACCTCAGGTTGTAAACCGTGTTCTTGAATATGTGCAACATATTTCTAATTATATGGTGGTTCATATTTGATTTCAGCTCTTTCAATTTGGAGTCCATTTACACCTTGGCTGTAGAGGATAGAACTTAGCCACAGGTCCACTGAGGTAGATCTGCAGTGTTGTATGTTTAATACTGGGAGTGGTCTGACATTGGAAGTTGTGGCATGACTACAAAGGCACTGATTCGTTTGGGGTCCAAATCTGAGCTAGTCAACCACACAATGTAAACTGCCCTAGAGAGTCTCCTCTAGCTCTTCCATTAACTATGTATAAGCCTAGACTCTTACACAGATTCAGTAAGTGCTTTCCATTACTGTTAGTCATGCTATCACAACTGTTTATATGAATCTCCCCTCTTTATAAGTCATAACACCATGTCAAGATTTTCTTTGTACCAAAAGAGAATGCCTATCTCTTCATAACCAATGGGTACAAAATGTCTGTCTAATTTAGAGCAGTAATTTCGAACAGATTATTGATAAGATATTTCTTATCTGAGAAAGTTTAGTTGCATCTGTAATCTAGTCTTTCTGAGACTGCAGGAGAGATGGCTCTGTGGAGATTTCTTGTTTGACAGGAAATTGTGCATCTTTAATGGTTTGAAGTGAACGATGTTCATTCATGGTGGCCATCAGTGGAAAGGAGTGTTCCTGTCCTTTGAGTTTAGGGAATGGTGAGGGTCACTGTTTGCTTTCATTTGAGAGAGAGAAAGTACTGTGTGTGTGTGTGTGTGTGTGTGTGTGTGTGTGTATGTGAATGTTGAGTAAGAGAGATATTAAGAGTTTGTGTCACAGTTTTCAGATGGTAGCTGATGGCTGATGGTATTCATTATTCACATTAAAGAGTAACTAAACCCCAAATGCAAATCTTTGGTGAAGCCTGACACCTAATGGTGAAAAGTAGTGTACTGCACTGGTCATCTGCTATTGGCTGGCCTTTGGTACCTGATGTCACCACCTGTTGTTCACCAAAGATTTGGGTTTGATGTAGTTACTCTTTAAAATCAACATTCTCAGGTGGTCATTTTCCTGAAATAATGAGATACCTAAATTAGCTGGGTTTCCATCCAAGTATTTTGAAGCAAATTATGACATATTGAATTACAAAAGATGAATAAAAACGGGATTTTTTTCTGAAATTTCCAAATTATTTTGCAACAAAAAGTGCTTACCCTCACTTGAGGTGGAAAAGTTTTTGGTCAGTGAAGAAATGATGTGCTGAATTGTGATGGAAATACATTTGTCACAAAGATTCAAGAGTTAACTAACCTAGGGAAACCTGAAATAGCGGTGACAAAAACTCAGAGAACAACAACTACAACTATGGTGAAAGAGTGACAAAGGTAGCTGAGGGAATCTGAGGATTTCTGAATGAACCAGAAAAGGAAATGGAGACGCTTTTCCACAAGGCAAACACAATCAATCACATGATATTTTAGACCAATCAGACTGGTGTGTGAAGAATTCGACTAGTTCGGCCAGCTAGCCTGTTCACACTGCAGAGTTCAAAGCCAATGCAGCGCTTTGTCTTTTCCTCAAATGTGTCCTTTAGTTTGAAAACATTGTGGTTGAAAGGCCATTAGTTGGTGTATTAGAATATTGCCTAGAGCATCTCTTTGTTTTCTGATGAAAGCAGGAAATATGTCCGACATTAGATGACACTAAAGAACAACAACAAATTCATCAATGCTAATTAATCCTTCAAAGACTCATTCCAGGAAGCCTATTTATCTGCGTCAATCCAGCTGATGGAAACTTCGCATTTTATTTTTATCGCAACATTTCAAACTTAAAATTGGCTTGACAGTTGGCATGGAAACGCAGCTAATAGCGTTTTCAATTTTGTCTGCAGGTTGACTGACTGGAGAGAGAGGGAGTTCTTTGCTTTGAGGTCACGGTTCTCTTCCCTTGGCTGTCCATGCAGGCATCCAATTGAATTAATATGGAGATGTAAAATGGCTCAAGTCAACGCATCCCAATCAGATCACTATTCATGACCAGTGATTTGGCTGGTAGACTGTAGATCGCTGCCACGGATGATAATGTTGTCAGGGAAATGAGCATCTGCACAGTTCATCTACTGTGACTAGACTAATGCACTATCCACACATGAAGCATCACTCAGCTCCATGACAGCCATATTACAGCCCTATTATAGATAGTGTCTCATATTAATGAATGGAAACTGCCATGATACATCAGGTGTCTGGGCTCAATAAAGAGTCAAAACGATTTTGAGCTTGTAAAAAACGATTCTGAGCTTGTGAAATGATTTTTGCAAATAATTTGAGACTTGCAGTTGTATATCAGCATTTGTGAACATTTGTGAAAACATTTTGCATGAATGTATTTGAATGTGTCAAGCAAACAAATATAATGTGTACATGTGTATAAAAGATTTGTAGTTGTAAACAACATTTTGTGAATGTGTAAAAAACATTTGTGGGCACATGATTTCAAATGTGAGGTTGCAAAAAAAAAAAAAATCAGATCTAATTTTTCAAAATCAATCTCATTTTTTTGCAACCTCACATTTGAAATCATTTGTACACATTATATTTGTTTGCTTAAATCTTTTATACACATTCACACATTCAGATACATTCATGCAAAATGTTTTCACATGTTCACAAATGCTGATATACAACTGCAAGTCTCAAATTATTTGCAAAAATCCTTTCAGCTCAGAATCTTTTTTCCAAGCTCAAAATCTTTTTGACTCTTTATTGAGCCCATACAGGTGAGGCTCCTTTGCATTTCTTATGCAGGATGTGCAAGATCAGACAAGCCAACTCTATTTGGTACAATGCGATTTTTATGAGTCTACGCCTTAGCATGTGAATATTTTCCTCTAATATTGAGGGGAAAAATCTCAGCATCTCAACAGCTGATATTTTTTAAGTTCAGTACTGACAATTTTTTTGACCATTTAAAAATTTCTCAAGGCTAAAACAAAAGATTATTATAAAAACAAGTGAAATTTGGATATGTGGCAGCAATAAACAACAACAAATAATTATGTTTTTTTTCTTAAGTGCATTATCATTAGCCTTTAGTTTGTTAATGTGTAAATCCCATAAGCCACTGAATCCTATAACGACTAAATCAGCACTCTTCTGTGTCATTTCTCACAAAAAAAAAACATTGAAAGATACATTTAATGGAAAAGCTAAGCTGCATTATCAATAAAGAGCAGTAGTTTTAGAAAATGTTACTCACCCTGTGTGTGTGTGTGTGTGGCTGTCTTTTATATTTAGGGAAACCAAAGTAGAAATTCTCACCAGGAGAAACGAGCAGGGACTGCAGTATTAAATCTTTCATAATGAATGTTTGATGTGAAAATAAGTGCCTGTTAGCCGAATGCCGGCACAACTGGTTGGCATGAGGCCTGTGGCCATGCAGCAATTTAAGCTGTTAAATAAATATCCGAGCTGATATCCGCAAAGCAGGGACATGCACGAACACACCCACTCACAAACAGCCCGATATTCACATCATATCACCTAATCATACGTGGAAAGTGTTCAGCATACAAGGATGCTCTCAGAACCACGCATAAACACACATTCAGATATGAAATGTTATGCAAAAAAGTAATTGCAGGGCATCTCAAGGGCCCGTGTGTATGTGTTTGATATATTTCCATTAATATTATCAAATGAGCTGAAAAAGGATTTGCTCTCTCTGGAAGCAGGACTGAAGCTGAAGAACACCTTAAAGTGTAATTTTTGTAAATATATTTTTATGTTTTCTATGGCACGTTTGGAATATTGCTGAATTGACACTGGTGAGTGACGTCTTTTTTTAATGCTTGTTTTATTTTATTATATTTTATGAAATAGATTATGTTCAAACTGGCCTTGTCACATATACACGGTGACTCTCACACACACATACATATATATATATATATATATATATAGCCTATAAATACACACACACACACACACACACCACAAAAGTAACAATTCTTGAGTATGGAGATTGACTTTTAGCTTGGTTACCCCATTACAAATGCATGAGTTTTAAAAAGAGGTGTGCTAACACTGAGATATATTGCCTCTTTCTGTGTGTGTGTGTGTGTGTGTGTGTGTGTGTGAAATGGAGAGAAGAATGAGAGCAAGGAAGGAAAAGAGAGAGAATGATGGGGGAAAAAAAACATACACAAGGACTGAAAATTGGTGAAGTGTGTGTGTGTGTGTGTGTGTGTGTGTGTGTGTGTGTGTGGGCAGTGCATGAATATGTGGAGCCAAGCGGTGACCTTGCCAAAAGGCGGGTTAAAGACAGAATCTAATTAGATCTGACTAGACTGTCTCACTGACCTACACACACACACATACACACACACACACACACACACACAGAAAAAGCCACCTTTGTCCACAACTTAAACGCTTACAGTAGCTACAGTGCTATGCTTTTTTTCATGCCAACCAAACAGAACAGAGGAGAACAGAATAGAACTGAATAAAACAGTACACACCCCAAACCATGGCCAGGATCTGGCATAAGCTGTAACAGATAACCATTGGTTTTGTTGTGTTTATATAGCTGTTTTGAAGCCTTGTTCCAATAAAAAAAGAAACTGGATAATATTTATGAAATATTTTAACTTGAAACGGGTCAAATTTGACCCGAACACAATAGGAGGGCTAATGTGTGTTAACAGAATATTGAACTGGGGAACATAGAACCCTGGGAGTACAGGACCTTGGGAACTTAGGACCCTGGGAACATAGGACCCTGGGAACATAGGACTCTGGGAACTTAGGACCCTGGGAACATAGGACCCTGGGAACTTAGGACCCTGGGAACATAAGACCCTGGGAGTATAGGACCTTGGGAACTTAGGACCCTGGGAACATAGGACCCTGGGAACATAGGACTCTGGGAACTTAGGACCCTGGGAACATAAGACCCTGGGAACATAGGACCCTGGGAACTTAGGACCCTGGGAACATAGGACCCTGGGAACATAGGACCCTGGGAACTTAGGACCCTGGGAACATAGGACCTTGGGAACATAGGACCCTGGGAACTTAGGACCCTTGGAAAATAGGACCTTGGGAACATAGGGCCCTGGGAACATAGGACCCTGGGAACATAGGACCCTGGGAACATAGGACCCTGGGAACTTAGGACCTTGGGAACTTAGGACCCTGGGAACTTAGGACCCTGGGAACATAGGACCCTGGGAACTTAGGACCCTAGGAACATAGATACACTCCCTCATTATTGACATGAGAGGACAGACTACTAAAACTATAGAATTCTCTCTCCCATGTCATGCATCACAGGCAGTCAGCCAGGTTTGATAAAGCTAACTTTTACCATAGTCTGTTGGTAAACACGCCATTAGGCTACATCCGTGTTTTGGAGCAGAGTCTTCAAGCTAAGAAGCTGTAAAGGCTTCATCGACTTCATTTGATGTGGAGAGCAAGTCGTAAGTCAAAGTTTTCATCCATTTTTTATCGTTAGCGTAGCTAAACTAATAAAGGAAAACTGTTTACAGAAAAACAAACCAGAACCATTTTCTGGTGAGAAGTTCTCCAGACCTCCATTAGTTATGCAAGATTAATGTTAAAGGATAAGGCTGGTGTTTTTTAATGCATTGCTTACCGTCAACAAATCCTGACCCCCATGCCATGGACCCCCATTTGATGAGATTTTGTCTCTCGGACCCAAATCTGAGAATATTTTTATTGTTAGATATGATTTTGTCCAGAATTCCATGACTATCTGTATTGTAGGTAGAGAGATAACATTCTTCTACATTCTCTAATTGTGTTAACTTCATGTAAATGAAATAATGCTGAAGTTTAACAATTCATCAGTTTGCTGGGGACCCCCTGGAACCCCCTCAAGGACCTCTTGTGGCCCCCGGACCCCACGTTGAGAACCACTGCTGTTAGCTAGCTAACAAGCTGACATTGAACACAAGATCAGATGGATCAGTGATGAAATGATCGATTCACTGTCAAAAACAGCACATAAATTAAATAGAATAATAATTATACAGCTATTTAGTATAGGCCTATAAACCTATATGTTCATATTACACTAATGTTAGAGTTTTATAAGCATAGTTTTTATGCTGTAGCCTAAGTTTAAAACTGCCGTCAGTTGCAGAGCTGAACAGTATGGACACTATACTGTAGAACACTATAGAACACTATAACATGGTCGAGACTAGAACAATATAGGAAAGTATAGAACAGTTTAGAACAGGACAGTATAGAACAGTACAGAACACTGTTGAATCAACCTTTGGTCGATTTGTTAAATTTGTGTGTTTTGGGAATATTTTCAAATGTTTTTTCCTTGATTTATAATTTTTTTTCCTTAAATCAGTGGTAATGTAGAGGCTACAGTTTTTGTCATAATAAGAGAGTGCGCTGTCACCTTTAACCCTTTCACCCCCCCACCCCCCACCCCCATCAATCAGCCCTTCACGTACCCGACGGATCTGCTAACAGAAAGAGAAGCCGCTTTACTCATGGGGGTGAAATACACCTTTACTTCATTTCTTCGAGTCAATATAATCTAGTAAGTGAAACGGCTTTGACAAATGTTACCGCTTTCTGTGTGAGGTGTGTGTGTGTGTGTGTGTGTGTGTGTGTGTGTGTGTGTGTGTGTGTGTGTGTGTGTGTGTACACCCTGGAAGTAATTTGTAAATTGGTTCCAATCAGGCAGATTGCAGTATGCAGGTGGTTGGCTGGAGAAAACTAAGTGCAACAGTTATACCGAGACTGCCATTCCCATCACTCTGCTAGGAAACCTCTCATTGATCAACAAACCAACACAACACACCACACCTGTAATAGTCATTGCTCTAACTATCAGTGCTGGGAAAAAGCACTTAAATCCTTTACTTAACTAAAAGTTGCAATACCGTAATGGAAAAAATACTTCATTAAAAGTAAAAGTTCAAAAGTTCAAAAGTTTACTTAAGTAAAAGTATAGAGGTATCAGCAGTAAAATGTACTGAAGCATCACAAGTAAAAGTCCTCATTCTTTCAGAGTGTTAAATTATTGCTGCATTAATCTGTAAGAAGTATATTAATGTTGTCGGTCTAACTGCTCCATATATTGTTGGGGAGTTTAAACTGTAACAATGCAACATATTTTATGAGCTTATCGTATGTTTTGCATATAAGACCTTATTACAGATAAATGTAGAGGAGGAAAAAGTACAAGATTTCCCTCTGAAATGTAGTGGAGGAAAAGTAGAAAGTGTCACAGAATGGTAATACTCAAATAAAGTGCCAGTACCTCAAAATTGTACTTAAGTACAGTACATGAGTAATGTACTTTGTTACTTTCTCGGAAATCTCGGAACTCATTAAACATCAACCAGTGTCTTAACCTTATAGAGAAAATAACAAACTCTTAAAAAATCAGACTTCAAATTTTGAAGATTTTTTTTTTTATTTATAACCTCTCTAAATTTAAATTTGAACCTGCCTCTATAATGCCACATACCTTTTAATATTGTTGTTATGATAATTGTTGTATATTCCAATCCAAATATCCAACCCACATAACGACACCTAAAGAAGACCCTTCATTCTAGATCCTATCCCTAGTTCCTTGTGTTGCCCTGCTGGCTGAGTGGACAATGGGGTTGGAGTGGGACTTGCAGGGTTATGGATGGGACTTTAGAGGCAGTGGGAGGATGGATGATTTGGAGGTACGCGGGCGGGTGTGTCCCTTCCAAAACTCAAGTAGGTCCCTCCTGCTGACTTTGGGGCCCAACCTAAGGCAGGCGTCAGTCACCATGACTCGACTCCCATGACATTGCGAGCAGGCACAGCGAGCGGCGGCACAAGAGAGGGAGAAAAACATCCTCATGCCCTTGAGGCTTATAAGAAGACGGAGAAGGAAAGAAAAAGGCGAGAAGGGCGGGGGGGGGGGGGGGTATAAACACTGCATTTCACCCAAGAGAAGTTTGGCTCAGTCGGGTGATGTATGGCAGCGGTTCTCAACGCGACCACCGGGGGTCCTTGAGGGGGTTCCGGGTGGTCCCCAGCAAACTGATGAATTGTTAAACTTCACCATTATTTCATTTACAAGAAGTGAACACAATTAGAGAATGTAGAAGAATGAGTGTTTTGAATCATAGCTTCTCTGTTATCTCTCTACCTACAATACAGATAGTCATGGGATTCTGGACAAAATCATATCTGACAATAAAAATATTCTCAGATTTGGGTCCGAGAGACAAAATCTCATCAAATGGGGGTGCGTGGATCTAATTTGGACTAAATTAGGGGCCCTTGATATGAAAAAGGTTGAGAATCACTAATGTATGGCATGTCTTTTGCAGAATTTGCAGGTTCTGGTATGAATTTACATTTCATTATTGCAATCGCAAAATCGGAAATTTCCTGGAGGCGGGCCTTCTTGGAAAGATGAGTTTTGATGGAGGGGGTGACTGTGCTGTTGTGACTGGAGTGGGAGTGGGAAGGTCAAAGGTACAGTCCACCCTTGACCCAGGGGGGAGAAGTGAAGGCTGAGATGGCCAGGATGATGCAGGGAACTGTAGGATGTGTGTGTGTATGTGTGTGTGTGTGTGTGTGTGTGTGTGTGTGTGTACCCAGTCCCCAGTAGGACCATATGTGCTGTCAGCCCCTACAGCCTCTTTCACTGTCAGAGCACACCTTCAACAGCTTGTGCGTGTGTGTGTGTGTGTGTGTGTGTGTGTGTGTGTGTGTGTGTGTGTGTGTGTGTGTGTGTGTGTGTGTGTGTGTGTGTGTGTGTGTGTGTGTGTGTTTGTCTTGAACAGATTGTGGCACAGTGCAGTCATCTGCGGTGCCTCACCATAGAGCGAGTTCAACTATGTCTTCATTAGATGCCTTTCACACACACACACACACACACACACACAGTCAGAGACACGAGAGAGAGAGAGAGAGAGAGAGAGGGAGAAGTAAAGCTCTCTCTATACTTTGTTCTCCATGCTTACCTTTCTTCTCGTCTCCCCTAAATCTCTCTTTTCTCCGTCTCTCGGTCCTTCCCTCGTTCCGTCTCCCTTCCCTTCCATCTCGCTCACTCTTCATCACACACACACACACACACACACCCTCAGAGTGCTCTCCATCCCTGTAACAGGACATACATTTTCCTTCTCTGCCATTTAGCAGAGAAATAGAGGGAGAGGGAGAAAGGAGAGAGAGGGAGAGAGAGAGAGAGAGAATGCACAGCTGCCCACATATATAAAACACACACATACACACAGTGACCAGTGAGCATATCTTCTGCTCAGCTGATTTAAAGGGACACAGCACTCGTTTGAATGAGATGTATGTGTTTTCCTATTTATTAGAACAACAGCAACTACTACTAGTACTACTACTACTACTACTACTACTACTACTACTACTACTACTACTAATACTGCTACTACTACTACTCCTCTTAAGAAGCCTTTTTCTTCAGCCACTGAACCAGACTCCAAAGCCAAAAATCCGCACACTCATTTAGCTCCGCAAACAAGAACAAGTGATTGAACTTGTTTTACTTGGATTTGCATGTGTTTCGACTGTAATGGCTGAGCGTCCACATTGACTTGCATTGGCATCGCTAATCAATGGTTAACAGGAGGCTGCAGTGAGCTGAGCAACTAAACAAACACCGACATCAAATAAACCTTTTTTTTCCCCGATGCGAGTAGAAAGCCGACTTAATTAGTGGTCGATGAGAGAGTCTGAACTCTGCCTCGCAAGGCTGTGTAAGTTGCATGGCTAATTTGATATTCTGATTTAGGTTTATATTTTACGTTATATTATGTTAGATCAGATCAGATTAATATAACCCCAGTTGTGCGGCCATGCACAGAGGGTGCAAGCTTTTGATGTTTTTTTTTTTAAGTTGAAATTCACAGAAAGCTTTCTTGAGTTGAGTTCCTCTTGATTTACACACACACCCACACACACACACACACACACACACATACAGGTGCACACGCACAGACACACACACCCCTCTGTGTGAGTCTCAAGGGAGATAACTGGTGTGACGCTGCCCCCTTGTGGCCAATATGTGTAAGACCAGTAGAGGATTATTTCAGTGGAGATCAATACACAAGATTGTGTAGTCACTTATATATGAGAGGCAGCAGAACGGCATTGAGCATCCTCTCATGGCCGTGTAATAGGAAAAAAAAACCTTTATGGACATCTGATTCATATCTATTCAGACAGAAAATCTGATCTTGCCGACAAAACTGCCACCTGGTCTCGTTTCTAACCCATCCAAGAGTATCCTGTCTGCCCATTTTTTTTGATAAACTACTGCTTTCTGGGTTGGAGCTGCACATAAAAGTTCCATTTCCATTAACACAGTTGCTGCTAATGTGGACCAGAGGCAAATTTCAATTTACACTTTACTGCTAATGTGGCCGAATGCATCTCTGCCGTATCTGTCTCTGTTTAGGCGATTGGCTCTTCAATGCATTCTGGGTGCATTTACACCTGGATTTTTATGCACTTAAGCTGCACTCAGATACACTCCAATCACTCATAATGTCTGAGCTGAATGAGTGAGCTGTCACTGAATACCTTTTGTTTCAATGCAGCCTGTACATTAAGCAACGTGTGTGTTTTTGTGCGCATATGTGTGTGTGTTTGTGTATATGATTCATGTCTGGCTTATTATGCCACACTAGTCCACCTTAGGCTATGCAAGTGTGTACGTTCAGCAGGTTTGTGTGTGTCCGGGTGCATGTGCAAGTGTGTGTTTGCAATTGCACGCAGAAACAGATGTGTGTTAGTGTGTACATATGACTCACTTGTATCTTGATGCAAGCCTGTGCTTCGCTAGACTTCCTTAGGCCATACAGGTGCATGCATTCAGCATGTGTTTGTGCCTGTGTGTGTACAGAGGGGGCATGGGAGGGCGCTGAGCTCTAGAGGCGGCTTGTGATCAAAAAGGTCGTCGGTGTGAATCCACAAAGCGGTGCAGAAGTTTGGTGGAAAGGAGCGGAGGACAGATGCTGATTTCTCTCTCCGCCATAAATAGCTCCGATGTGCCTCGAGGCCACGCTTTGACCGAGGCTGTGCTTCGGAACGGGAGGGAACACGACGCAGCTCGTAAACCAGAGGAAACTTCATCTAATAACGTCAATAGTCATGGTCAGAGAGAGCACACCGACGTGAGACTTGACAGGAATCGCAAAGCCCTGTAGCGTTGCAAAGTTTGTCGGTTTTGTGAGATTCGGTTCTTTATGAGTCGCTCAGTGAAAAGATTTGTTCAATTGATTCTTTCGTGCAGTTGTTTGCCATAATGTGCGGCGAGACAGGGAAGACTTCCGGTTCTCACTTTGAAGAGATGTGGACAAAAAGTGGACGGCACAAAGTGGACAACATTGTCTTTTAATTGATGAGAACCGCGTAGACTCAATCGATGAGAACCGTGAGTGTAGACGAAGAACCAAGCACATTCATGTCTCTTTAACGCCCGTCGACCTACATAACATTACAAAGGTGAGACTCATACGAACAACTCGTTTGGCAGAGTGACTCCTGACTCCCGGTTCCTGATGAAGAGTCGTTCGCAACGAACAAATCGTTCACCGATCTGCCATCACTAAAGCCTTGGGAGCATTTGCAGTTGTGAATGTAGCACTGTGCTTGTCCGAGCAAATAATATGTCAATTCTTGGTGACACTTTTCTTGAACTGGTGCTTGTAAGGCATCAAACGTGCGATATAAGCACATTGTTAGTGTATGATCATTATTATAATGAGCGTGATATAAGAAACACAATGTTCAAAAAATTTAAGATAGTTATTGGCAAATGTGTAGTTACATGATGTTAAACCCCACCTAAATCTGTGGTGAAGCCTGACTTGGTCATCTGCTATTGGCTGGTCTCTGTGTCTTGTGATGTCACCATCTATAGAGTACAACAGGTGGTGACATCACTTGGCACAAAGACCAGCCAATAGTAGAAGGCCAGTTCAGTACCCTACTTTTCACCATTAGGTGTCAGGCTTCACCAAAGATTTGGGTTTGGGGTTCAGGTACTCTTTAAATATATATATTTTTTTATGTTTGATGATTGTAAGAAAAGTTTATCTATTGCTTCTAATGGGCTTCTAATCTGCATGGAATGCGTCACGATGCACCTCCAGTAAAGTATTACCAGATTTTTCAATTAATATGTGTATTATTCCTCGTCTGCATAGTTATCAGTATATTGTGTCCAGTTCTCTGTCCAGCCCAAGCCATCCTACTAGCCTGCCATCAGTCATGAATATTCATAAGAATAGTAAACCAAAGAGAATCATTATAATATCCCAACCGAGTATCCCACAGTCAAGCATCTTACACCTTGCTGTCTTGGGGTCGTTTTGGCAGGGTGGTGAAGACCTCTGAAACAGCGTTTAGTTAATTAGCTTCCTTTTAGGCATGGGACTCACTACCTGTCTTTCAAAAGAGAGAAACTCTTGGATGTTATAATAGAGGGCTTTCAGGTGATGTAACACCCTCTGGCAGCTATATTGGAGGTCCACAGCCTTTGGGCAACACTGGCTGTGAACAACTGATTGCGTTTCTAAATGGAGGGTATGTCCAAATTTAGTTTTTTTTCCCTTTTTACACAAAGTTGGATTTAGCTAGAGGAATCATATTAATTGTGAATTACATACAGATGTTCCCCTACATATACCTACAATCACTATATTTTTGGATGCATTAATTTGAACTTACGGAACCCATTTGCGAAATGGTACTTTCGTTCCCTTAGGATCAGGATGAAAGTACCAGGTGTCTCTAGGGACCGTGAAGCTGTAAGTACTCATTTATTTCTGTATCGAATGCTTCTTACATTTTAGGCTATGAAGGAAGGAGGGAAGGAAGGAAGGAAGGAAGGAAGGAAGGAGGGAACCAAGAAGGTGGAAGAGGCAAAAAGGAAGAAAGCGAGGAAGGAGGCAAAGAGGAAAGAAGGGAAGGAAAGAAACGGGGAAGGGATGCTGGAAGCGGTGAATGAATGAATGTGGAAGGAAGGAAGGAACCAAGGAAGAGGGAAAGAGAAAGAAAGAAATGGGGAATGAGTGAATGAGCGAGTGAGTGAATGAATGGCTTCACGTGTCCTGTGGCCCCGCTGATCCAGTCCCTGATCAGATAAATATAGAAGGATGGAGGTGTTTAATGGAGGAGGTCCTTCCCTCACAGCAAATAACAATAAATGATTGGAGCCATAAAGAAGAATGGTAACGATGCCCCGAATCAATGCTGCTATTCATCACAATGGAATTTACGTCCACACAAATACACCACCCCATTCTTACAACTGAGAGAGAGAGAGAGAGAGAGAGAGAGAGAGAGAGAGAGAGAGAGAGTGAGAGAGAGAGAGAGAGAGAGAGAGAAAGCATGCACATTTCAAAGTATTTATTTTCATTTTCTGTCAGGCTGCGGCTGAATCCAAGGTCTTCCATGGCAAATGCTATTCCATCGATCTGTTGATCCTTCCTCGTTTTGCTCCCCCTCTCTCCCACACTGTTCTTCCTCTTGTTCTTTTCATACACAAAACACTATGAAGTCAGATACACCACAGAGACTAACATCTATTTCAGAATACAAGCCAGCATATTTAAGAATAATATATCCGGACAAGCTATCTCAAAGCAAATATATTTATGTTTGGTGTATCCTGGGATGGGCGTATATATTTTAAAATATCAGCAAATGTATTTATGAGTAATGTATCCCCACAAGCAATTTCAGAATGTAAGTAAACATATTTATGAATAAGATATCCTGGGATGAGCACATATATTTTATGAAAAAAGAAAAAAACGGTAGAACTTTACATTAAGTGTTTATGAACTAATGTTAACTAATGCATTTACTAACATGAATTAAACATGAATAACAACATTAACAAAGATAAGTTAATGTT
>NW_027282920.1:52500-97399 GCF_046629955.1 Centroberyx affinis | reverse complement strand
CAACTAAAAACACACAAACAAACAGAGATACAATTAAAAACAGATCAAACTTTACATTACATTACTACTACTGCTGCTACTACTACTACAACTTGTACTTCTCTTCTACTACTACTACTACTACTACTACTGCTGCTGCTACTACTACTACAACTTCTACTTCTACTTCTACTACTACTACTACTACTACTATTCAAATTAAAACAGTGTTAGAAAATGTTTCACAAGATAAAAGTGTGAGTAACAAAAAGGTCAAATATGAACAAACACAAATGTCATTCTCTCTTCCTTCTTCCTCTCTCCATCTTTTTATGTTTTTCTCTCTATCTCACGTCTCTCTCTTTCTCTCCCCCCCTCTCTCTCTCTCTCTCTCTGAGGTGAGAGATACGTATGTGTGTATCCTGTGCATGCCATCTTGCCATCTATATATAACTGTGTGTGTGTGTGTGTGTGTGGTAAAGCGCTCTGTAAAGCCTTGCAGTGTGCACATTTCGCCGGCCTATACGTCACACACATTCCACAGTCTGCAACAGTCTGCCCTAAGGCGCTCCGACAGCGCTGTCAAAACATCTTAGTGTAGCCTAACTGGTTGGAAATGCAAGTCTATAGCTAACTTCTGAGAACTGCTCCACAACGCCACATACAGTATTCATCATCACCTGTAGTTCATCATTACATCTCTGTAAAATGTAAGAGAGCAAGGCTGTAAAGGTGTCATCGTTTTTGTCAAGGAAGACTTTCACTTAGCTGCTATCCCATAAAAAGTACCATGATTTGTTTTATATCTGGGCCATCAATCATTTGGATTTGTCATTTTGGAAAGAAGCTACATTTACACAAGATCAGAAAATCTGATGTTTTACCCTTTGTTGATCTTATCTGATATTCTTGTTTTCTAAATGAGGAGAAACGTCATAAAACCAGATTTTTCTCTGTTAAGATAGTCATGAAAAACCTCAGATCTGGACCACCATGGCCCCAATTTAAACCTGGCATTAACATACTGTACATCTCATAGCCAGATTGCATGATCACATTTATAAAAATCTGATTTATTTTACCCTCAATAAATCCCAGATTGCCACACACATCACTTCTCACGATTTACATCCTTTAAAAATTGACAGTAAACACTTCCTCTCATTTGTATCACGAGTATCCTGAGAATCTGTTTTGGCAAGCATGTTAACTACCAAGTGTGAGCTGCCTGCCAACATTTGCGCCCCCCAGTTGGATCCACGCTTTAAAGCTTATCTCCATATCTGGATTAGAGACACACTGCATTTACGCTTTGTTGATAATGAAGGCAAATCCGCCTCTGATCACGTTCAGATGCGGATTGGGTGATCGTCAATATACCCGAGTGCCCTGATATCTGGATTCATGTGTTTTTTGTTGCGTCTGAATATAATCTGATCACCCAGGAAGCTTGTTCATGCACTTCACCGGGCCGCAGGAGTACCGGAGGTTGCAGGTTGCAGGTTGTTGTGGTTGTGCAGGCTCAGCTCCCAGGTGTCGGTGTGTCTCTGTAACCCCTCCCTGTATCTCTTCCCCCAGGCTGTTGCTGTAAATAACAACGTGTTCTCGAGAACTGAGGTGTGAGCTTGGTCTAAAAAAAAAAAAAAAAAATCTGTCTCACCCCAAACTGCCCCTGAGGGTCAATACCTTTTTTGGGACCCAGAAGAACACTAAAGCCCGGCAATTTGCTGAAAACAGGTTCTTTTCCAAACATATTTTGCCTCCAAAACAGATTTGAGGTAAAATTGAGGTAGAATTGAGGTAAAAGTTCAGCCCAACCCCAACTCTTCAATCTGTGTAAATGTCAAGCTCTTGTTCTTACTCATCTTGCTTGATTGAAGGTCCTGCGTGCATCAATACATCATCAAATGATTGTGATACATTGGTATAATCATCAGAAAAAAGGAGACCTTGGTTGACATGGTTGTTATCCTCTTTCTCACAGCAGTGGTGTTGTTAGCGCTGGTGTTTCTCCAAATTCAGACCACATTTCTACTTCTTGCTTTGCTCCTGTTTTGTGCCGTAAAACAAACCATCAGATTTCCCACCAGATCCGACCCGGTATCACACAATGTAAAATGTCAGCTAGAGGCCGACAGTCTGCTCGTCAATGATCTCAGATGTTTATGGTAATTATACTAAAGCCTCAAAATGAATGCGGTAATTATTTATTGCCAAATTGCTAACCGTAGCACCTGTACGGAGCCCGGGAGTGGCCATCGGGAGAAAAATAATTTATGTCGTGGCCACGATTTACTCATCACGATATGCAATTTGAGCTTGTGTTTTCTTTTTTCGTGCGCACGAGATACAATCCGTTCCCTTGATTTCCTCTTTACGTGCACAAATTGCCAAAACGTGCCCTCGAAATAGTGATATCGTGCTCTCGATATATAATACATGCGCTCTTCACAAGCTTATAAATTGTGATTGTGTTTACATGGCCTGAAGGTTAAGTGGCTAAATATGTTGCAATATTTGGGGGATTTGCCTATAATGGATATTAATATACCAAATCCTTACTAGGCCTATCTGCAATACCTAAAAGGTTCCTTTTCCTAAACTGCACAGTTTAACGAAAATTGAGGGAACAAATCTGTGCACACGAATGGACTAAAACGTGCGCACGTTACAGTAAATCGTGGACTCAATCTAACTTTTTTTTCTCTCCCAATGGCCACTCCCGGGCTCCGTGAGACCAGAGAAGAGAACCACCAAACACTCATCACAAAGATGTGGCTGATTTGAGAGAGGCGTCACCGCCTTACTAACCCACATTTTTGTTTTCTTTCAACTTTAATTACCCATGGACGTTTTGCTGAGCTGTACAATTTATGTATTCTACTGCATTAAATGCATCTACCTACCCATGATAAAACTGTATGCACCCATGATACTGTAAGTAAGGTGTTCTGCGTAAAACTGCCCACCAGATAATGTTAGTTTAGTGTAAAATATGGAATATGATAACATCAAGCTGCCTAAACTTGAAGTAAATACCTCCAGATCATATGAGTCATGTCACACATGATAAGACAGCAGCTAAGCCGGTTTACATGGAGACAGCCAAACAACAAACTGTGATGAAGAGAAGAAAATAAAGACAAAGCGTGAGGGGGGAGAGAGAGAGAGAAGGTGAGATTGGCAGGCCGAACAAGAGAGAGAGACTGAAAAAGAGAGAGGAGAGAGAGAGAGAGAGAGAGAGAGAGAGAGAGAGAGAGTGAGCGAGAGAGAGAGAGAGAGAGAGAGGAAGGATGAAAGAAAAGCAGATGGCGGAGGGAAGGAAGTGTCCCTCTCAAGTAGAGTGATATATGAGAGGTGGGAATGAAAAAGAGGAAGAAGTAGTAACGGACGATAGGGGCCCCTGTGTGTGTGTGTGTGTGTGTGTGTGTGTGTGTGTGCGCGCGCGTACATGAATGCGTGTGTGTGTGTGTGTGTGTGTGTGTACAAATGTCTATGAGTGTATGGGAAATATCCGTGTGCGTGTGAATGTGAAAGTGTGTGTGTACACGAAGTATGTGTATGTGTGTGTATCTGGGCATATGAATACAAGTGTGTGAATGGGAAAGTGTGTGTGTGTGTGTGTGTGTGTGTGTGTGTGTAGTCCACTTTTCTCCTCTACAAAGTTGAAATGAATCCATTTTCCGAGCGTATAAAGACGCTAGTGTGCTACAACCCTCCATCCCTCCGTGCATCCTTCCTCCCTCTCCTTCCCTCCATCCCTACCTCCTCTTCCCCATCCTTCCCTGCATCCTTCTCTCCCTCCCTCCATCCTTCCTTTCTCTCCTTCTCTTCCTCCTCTCCTTCCTTCCTCCCTCCCTTGCCTCCATCCTTGATCTCCCATTTCCTCCTTGTGAAGATGCAGCTGTGCCTTTCTCTCTCTGTGTGTGTGTGTGTGTGTGTGTGTGTGTGTGTGTGTGTGGCACATGCCTATACCCTCAAGGCCAACATGCATTTTCAATTAGACTCACATAACATGCTGGCACTCCTGTCTGGGCATCTGCCTTGGCAGAGACACACACACACACACACACACAAACTCTCTGAAACCATGGTTGGCTCAGAAAGAGGCGGAGGGAGTGGTGTGTGTGTGTGTGTGTGTGTGTGTGTGCCACATGTGTGTATACGAGTGTGTGTGCAAGTGAGAGGGTTGTGGTTTTTGTAGATTGTTTCACTTTGACTCATTTACACCCATTCACACACAGGAACACTGTGACTTCCTTAGGCTGTTGTGAAACGTGTGTGTGTGTGTGTGTGTGTGTGTGTGTGTATGTGTGTGTGTGTGTGTGTGTGTGTGTGTGTGTGTGTGTCACTCACGGTGGCAGTCATGTTGTTGCTCTCCTCCATGATAGCAGCAGAATACTTGTTGGAAGGCATCGCTGTCGCAGTCGACTGGTCCAGTGTCTGTCCTGATTCCTTTTCAAACCTGGAGGAGACGAGACGAGACATTCAGCAAAACATAAAGACGGTCTCTGCTACTGTTTCACTCGCACTTGTGAAAACTGGAACAATGGATTATCAATACACTGAATATTGCAGCATCCTCTGAAAATCGCGTTTCAAAATGTGCAACTTCACCGTCTCTACATTTTTGAATAGACATGGTTAACAGACCTTTTTCAAAAACATGGTTGCCGTAGGCTACTTCCTCGGGGTATAGGCTAAATTGGTTCTCACCATTGACAGAAATGTTAAGAAGCCAACTTTCTGTCAGTCATTTTGTGTTTCTACATGGCATATAACACAATACATTTGACTGTTGTCAGTCAAATGTTTCCGTTTCTGTTGTCAGACGACTGCTCCACTATGAAACAGTGATTCGATCGAGGGTCATAAAATGCTAACAGACTAGAAATTACTGTTAGCCAGTTAGCATTTTTGCCACCATTGCTGGCAATGGTGAAAACCAATCTATAAGTAGGGCTGGGTGATATGGTTGAAATCAATATCATGATAATCATAAGGATTTTTCTCGATATCAATATATATCACGATATGGCTCACATATGCAAACGTTAAATAATCAAATGAATGTTCATCTCACTGAACCGAATGGTGATGTTAGGTGTGGTGCCAAACAAAACTGAAATTTTCAAATAATATTCCTTCCATACCTAATTTTATCAGTTTTTAAGTAAAATTTGCTTGTCATCATCAATTTAGACAGCAGAAATGTGTGTCACGATATTAAAATATCTTCATATCATCAAGATATGATTCCACTGAAAGACGATAAACGATAATATTGAATTATCGCCCAGCCCAACCTATAAGTTCTATTTCTGTGCTGTTTTGACTGAGAACTGATCACTTTGCCAACATCTGATAATGTGTATGTCAGCTTGTAAGCTAGCTAACCATAGCATCTGGTCAGCTAACCATCACTGTCTTGTGAACATGTCTAGTTTACGCACTAGCTAATGCATCTACAGTAGGAGAAGCTAGCGTTAGTTGCTATTTAAACAATAAAATCAGTTGTTTTGCTATATGTGCCTATAGCTAGCTAACAGTTTGTTCAGTTAACTGAGCTGACTCTTCTCAAGCTACAACTCTTCATATTTTGGAGTAGAGACTAGGGCTAAAGACAAGACAGTTTACTGTGTCACAGTAACCTACAGTTGGAAACAAATCCACCTTATCACACTATTCACTTTTACTGAGAACGTTACTGAATGGATCTACAGCCACACCACAACAAGCTGACTCAGCTAGCGCTCTGTTTCTAGCCTAGTTGTTATATATTTTGTCAGTTCTCCAGCGAACATCCATGATGATACCTGAGATGAGATTTGACATGTCCAAAGCCTCTATTTGGAGAAGACCTGCCCTTCACCCACAACACTAATATATGTCTGATTTTGTAAACAACGCCCCAAGAATTATGGCTTTTATAATGAGTTTGTTTTGTAGCCTACCACAAATTGCGCTGCGGCTCTTGCCTGGAATGTAAACCTGCTTTTACTGCAGTGGTGCCGCTAAATAAGTGTTCAATATCACTCTGAGTGTCCAACAGGGTATATGCAGGAATCCTGAAGTTAAATTCAATACCTTTTAAGACCTTTTTTAAGACCTTTTCAATATATTTTAAGACCTCAACGCCACTTCGAGCTGTAACCTAACCGTTTACATCAGCGACACACCTTTAACTTACATTTACTATACATTGATTTTGAGATTGCAAAACTAAACAGTCTTAGTTTGCGATAACTTCTATGGACCACTGTATCAATACAACAGAATTCAGATAGGCCGGGAGGGAACAAAGCTCAAGAGAATAAATTGAGTAACACGCTCACACACACACACACACACACACACACAAAACCCGGTCATTAACAAAAATCTCTGTGGTCTTTGCATGCTTTGCTCTCTTTCCCATTCACTTTCCATGGTAATTTCCACTTAGTGACAGCCAACACAGAAGAATCCCAAATTTGCCCGGTGCATAAGAGAGCGTCTCCTAACTTCCGGGTTATGCATTACTGTTTCCAGTTGTAGTTTGTTGTAGTAGTTGTGAGGAGCAAAATAATTAAATTCACGCAAACTTTTAGCACACAAACTCTTTGGACAAACAGGCTATTCACATTGAAAAAATATCTACAAAATTTAATACCTCATAAAATGGCGATTAAGACCTTTTAATACTTTTTAAGACCCCGCGGACACCCTGGTCCAATAGTTAGTTAAATGGCAATAGAAAGAGCAGCCAGCGTCACAGTGACAGCTCTGGAGTGGATGTAGCCTGCAGTGTCTACTGAACATTAGCTGGTATTGAAGTTCAAGTGGGCATGAAGGATAGAGAGAGAGAGAGAGAGAGAGAGAGAGAGGGAGAGAGAGAGAGAGAGGGAGAGAGAGAGAGAGAGAGGGAGGGAGAGAGAGAGAGAGGAAGAAAAAGAAAGAGAGGCACAAATCAAGGAGGACAACAAAGAAAAAGGCAGTGATAGAGTAACAGAAGCTGGGTTTCCATCCACGTATTAGATTAGAAAGGCTGAATGGAAACAGCTGAATTATTTAAATGTTCTCAATAGCGTACAAACAAGTTTTTATGCTTGCTTGAAGCAGGACAAAGTTTTTGTTGATAAAAAAATGATGTAATAAATTGTGATGGAAACGTATGTCAAAATAAAAATAAATAACATAGTGTTGGAAACGAATGGTTCAGCTGACACTAAAGAAGAATAACAACTGGCCCAATACTAATCAGTGCTTGTAAGACAAGTTTTTCATGTCTTTTTGAGATTCAGGAAGATTATTTATTCGCTTCTAATTCGTATTTTACTTTTAGCAACATTTCAGAGGTTTGTTGGAGGGAAAAACAGCTAGAGAGAGAGAGAGAGAGAGAGAGAGAGAGAGAGAGAGGGACAGGAGAGGACAATATTAGTTTCCCCAGTTCACCACGAGTGGGTGGGAGCTGACCTGACATGCCCATACACACCCTCAGGTAAACATATACACAGACCTGTGAGGGTGTGTGTGTGTGTGTGTGTGTGTGTGTGTGTGTGTGTGTGTGTGTGTGTGTGTGTGGGTGTGTGGGTGTGTGTATGAGAGAGACAGGGAGAGAGAGAGAGAGAGAGAGAGAGATGAGGGAAGTAAACAAAGTAAGTGTGTGTGCATGCGTTTGTACCTGCATATCTGTCTTATTTGTGCATTCTTTCTTGCGTTGTGCATGTGTGACTGTGTGTGAATGTGCTAGCGTGCGTGTATGTGTGTGTGCATGAATACTGTGTGTGTGTGTGTGTGTGTGAGAGAGTGTGAATTTGTTCTCAGTTTTGAGTTATGAGGTGACGGGTCAATAGCTTTGTCAAACAAGCCTGTACAGAAAGATCTGGAGTCCTCGCTTCCTGTCAGGATGCCTGTTCAGTTTTAGCTTTACTGCCGTTAAGTTGCACAGTGGAACACAGAAATCAATAAAAACACAGTGAAAATATAGCTGCAAGCGGACATTAGTGGGGTCAAATGATTTGACAGTGACGATATAAGCTTCATTCATTATTTTGGAAAAGTTCTACATCCCAACAACAGAACATTTCAGTGACAGTCCTGCAACTGAAGGTGAAATGTTGCCCAACTTACTGCCATTTGAAAAATTGCCAATTTCTCCTGATGGGGGCGCTATGGAACGTGAGCACATGTGGTCTGACAATGATAAAAAAAAAACACTGAAAGAAGAGAAACAACGGACTGATTAGTGCAGGTAAGATAAAAAAAAAAACCCAAAAATCAGACAGTGAAACAGATGATTCTTCTGCTGAAAATATCCCGGTAATGCATTCTTTCTCTACCTGCCACATTGGCGGCTGTATTCCAAAATTCCCTGGCTATTTTTTCTATTTCATCAGCTATTTTGAATAGATAGGAACTTGTAAATGATGGTTGGTTACCTGCCAAAGTGGCTGCCAGAGCAGATAAACACACCAGGCAGCCAAAGACAAAATACACTACTGGCAGCTGCTGGTCATTTCCTACATGTAAATGTTATTCCTATGGAACAATCAATATTTGAGAACATGACAAGTTCCCAAAGCCTGAAACTAGACAACTAGGATGTGAACGTGTGTCGGCACAATGTAAAGTCTGAAGTCGCTCTGTATACTGGTATACTGTATGTAGGCTACCAGTGAGTAAATGTGAATATACACTGTAAAAACTCATAGTGCAATATAGTGAAATCAACTCATCTTTATCCATTAACACGATGTATATAGATGTGTTTGCCAATTTCAACTTAAAAGTGCTAGTTATGAGCTTCATGACTCAAAATCATGAGTTGAAAGAACGCCTTATAAAGCATTCACTAAACTCAACACTGTTATGTACTATCTATCTCATCTATTTATCTGGGGAATTCACAATCAAGTAAGTTTCTCTCTGATGCACATGGCAAGTACAATCCACTACAAGTAAGTGTATTGCAGCTGCAGACTATATGCTGAACTGTGTGTTAATCATGTGATACAAGAGGAACTTAAACCTGGCAAACCTTGTGAAAAAATAAATAACACTGGATTTCAGTTCATCAATTAATGCATTCAACTTGGGAACACGAAGCAGCATGACTGGACCTTTGTTGATTGAACTTACTGTCTTCACTGAGTTAGCTTTCCTACATTAGAACAACTAATGATCTTTGACCTAACTATTCAGTACTACTCCAGTCAACTCACAATTTTAAGGCAGCATGGAAACTTATGTTTTGAAGTTGAACTGCCTTAATATTTTTTTGCAGTGTACACTAAGCTTGTTCAGAGGCAGCCGGTCCAGCCTCAGACCAGACGCCTAGAGCTACCTGACATTTTGAGGGGTTTTATGGTAGTTTCTGTCAAAGTTCCATTTGACTCATAGCAGGAGCAGTGAAAGATGACCTGCATCTCCCTAGAGCCGAAAGAGCAAGTGTGTGTGTGTGTGTGTGTTTGTCCCACCACATAAACATGTATATGAAGGCACGCACACCTACAAGCCCACACATACACCCACAGATCCCATACAAAGAAACCACATAAAGCAGACCACCAGGTGCATCCTGCACACAAAGGGGACACAAACACACACACACACACACACACACACACACCTTCGCCGCGGCCGGGGGAAGTCACGCTGTTCCGATCTGAACCCTGAACTGGGAGTGAGTGAGTGAGTCAAAGTGAGACACTCTGCAGACCGCAGCCTTCTCATTGACAAAGCCCGTCTCTGACTTCATCTCGTTGACATCAATACATACCAAATCAGTCCGGGACTCTCCCTTCACCCTTTTCCAACGAGGTGAATGAGTTCGTTATGCTCACATGATTGAACAGGATGCTACTCCCCCCCCCAACCCCAACCCTCACCCTACCCCCCCCCCTCCCCATCCCACAGCCTACAGTTCAGCGTGATCTCCTGAAATTTCGTGAAATAAGCACGAATTCTTAAAATGCAAAATACGTGCACAAAACCATACAACAAAAAGCGAGAGAAGTACATGTTTCTGCGGTGAAAGGGTTACTTGACGGAGGAACTACTCGAAACAGGAAGTAGTCTGACATTAAAATAGCACAGTGGAAACTGCACGGTGTTGTGGTCGGGGTGGCGGTGCCTCGACTCCGACGACACGGGTTAAATTCTCAGTTTTTAACCAGAAGATTTGTACCAGGAGGGCGAGTTTTCATTTTTAGCTTGAGTGTTTCTTGTTTAACCATGACCAAAGCCTTTCTCTGGCCATAACCAAGTTGCTTTAGTTGCCTTAACTTCACCGTTTCAACCAACTTTTAGCTGAAAATGCAGCAGCCAGCTTGTGTGACTGTCACAAAAATCCAGTTTATGGTGGAGGAATGTAATCATCGCATAAATTGTGTCCACAGCACATAATCTGCATTTCAAACTTCTCATTTTCACGTTCTCATTTCACAAATTTTCTGAGATCTCGTTGCTATAGATACACACAGGCTGAATGTGTAGTTGTAGGGTTAGTGTTAACTGTCTGGCGCTGCTACCAGTATCTCCTTGTGTCTGATACTGACTGTTTATCTAATGCAGTGGTCCTTGAGGGGGTACCAGGGGGTCCCCAGTAAACTGATGAATTGTTAAACTTCAGCATTATTTCATTTACAAGAAGTTAACACAATTAGATAATGTACAAGAATGACAGTTTTGATCATAGTTTCTCTGTTATCTCTCTACCTACAATACAGACAGTCATGGAATTCTGGACAAAATCATATCCAACAATAAAAATAGTCTCAGATTTGGGTTTGAGAGACAGAATCTCATTAAATGGGGGGTCTGTGGCCCTAATGTGGAGTAAATTAAGGGATCCTCGATATGAAAAAGGTTGAGAATCACTGATCTAATGGTCTTGCCCCCCCTCCAGGGAGGTCAGAGGTCAGGTTCCGCTACACAACAGCCTCCCTAGACCCTGGTAGGGTTTCAGTGTCTTGCCCAAAGGCAGATGCTTGCTGGAATATGAACCCAGGCCGTCCAGTTGAAGGATGGACTCTGTCTGCTCCCTATGCCTGTTCGAATGACAAAGTTATCAGGTCCTGTCATTTTACAGCCCGCTGATATTGGAGACAGTCAAATATGTAAAGTTTGACATGGCTGACATCATCACAGCCAAACAAAAACCTTAATGTGAGTTCTGAATCTTACCCAATCATCCAAACTAGCCTATTAACCAGTATATCTGATGTTCTGATGTATCAAATAATGGACACAACTGTTCAAATTTCACTGTCAGTACAATTCTGCGAATGGCATTTCAACTGTAGATTTGACTATAAGTGGCACTCTGGAAAATATAAGCTGAGCAAGTTTCCTTTTTGACCCCTTTTAGCTGCTCAGGAGAAGCACCTCCATGAGTTTGTTCGTTCGTTGATTCAAAAGAGAGAGAGGGAGAGAGAGAGAGGGAGAGAGAGAGAGAGAGAGAGAGCAGTGAGTGAATGAATGAGAATGAGAGAGAAGAGAGAAATAAGGAAGGAGGGCAGTGAGTGAGGGGCCCATGAAAAGGGGACATGGAGGGGGAGTGGTAAGGGGGGTCCACATCAAAGTTGTGTCTGGTGGCTGGAGATTAGGGACCGCATTGCAAGAGGGGATTTTTCACTCCCCAAAAAGGATGTGTGTGTGTGTGTGTGTGTGTGTGTGTGAGTGTGTGTGGATGTGTGAGCAGGGGGGTCAGCTCCTCAGGGTCTCTCGCTGGGCGCTGCATTCCTTGTCTGTCATGTACTTTATGGCCTTCTCCTCCTAGCTGAGACCGAGGCCTACAGTATATACATTGTCTACTTTGTTACCCGTTGTACAGACTAAATTCTTAAAGGCGTACAGGCTTATATATATCATCCATTCAAGATACATTCAAGTACCCATCAAGTACAGTTCTCAGTGCAATTGTCATAGACTCCCATTATAATTTACAACACTAAAAGTAAAAAAAAAAAATATTGTTAAGATTAACAACTAACAGCTATCTAACAAGTGTGTTAGATAGCTAAGAGACTAGATAGTAGAGACTAGGGCTAAAGACAAGACAGTTTACAGTGTCACAGTAACCTACATTTGGAAACAAATCCACCTTATCATAGGGCTGGGCGATATGGTTGAAATCATGGTTTTGGTTTCTGGATATCAATATATATCACGATATGGTTCATGTATGCAAAGTCATGTTAAATAATCAAATTAATGTTCATCTCATTGAACCGAATGGTGATGTTAGGTGTGGTGTCAAACAAAACTGAAATTTTCAAATAATGTTCCTACCATACCTCATTTTATCAGAGTTTTTAAGTAAAATTTGCTTGTCATCATCAATTTAGACAGCAGAAATGTGTGTCACGATATTAAAATATCTTCATATCATCACAATATGATTCCACTGAAAGACGATAATATTGAATTATCGCCCAGCCTTATCACACTATTCACTTTTACTGAGAACATTACTGAATGGATCTACAGCCACACCACAACAAGCTGCATCAGCTAGCGCTCTGTTTCTAGCCTGGCTGTTATATATTTAGAAATTAGTTGCACACACCAAATTCTCCACTGGACCTCCATGACGGAGCCAGCTGTGGTCGCTGGGAGATTTGTGACACAGACACTAAGCTTCAACTGGATGTGTCTAACAAGCTAGCCTTCCACTTTATTGTAAAAACTCTTATGAATGTGACTTATTTGAAGGAAACCTGGCAGTGTTGATAACCATTGTATACAAATCAAAATACCTACAAGTGTGTTATATACTATGTAAAGTACTACTATTGTGTAAAGCCGTAGTAATATTGGTATTTCAGTGATGCCGATGACATGAGGCACATCGTACCCATAATCACAGTGGAAAGACACACTTGCAGGTATCAAGACTTTTATACAATGGTTATCAGCATTGAAAAGTGACTGAAAACTGCTCTTTAAAGTTTCTTCAATAGTTGTATATTTTGTGACTGTCTGTCTATCTGTTGTGTTTATTTTCACCGTTGCATTGAATTTTGTGATGAGCTGTAAATCTCAAAGCAGTTTCCCTCTGGAATTCCAGCAGCCTGACTGTGTGCCAAGAAACACCAACGATGAAGTGAACAAACTAGATTTTTGAGTTTTTTTTTTTTTTTACATAGGCCTGTATATCTTCACACTTATCTTTGCGTATCGTGCATAAAGACCACTCCTTTCCTTCCACTATATAGGCCAATGCAGAGGCAGACGCTAAAGAAATCCCCTATGCTGCATCCATCTTGCATCCGTCCTCTACAGCCCTGATAGAAGTCACCCATCATGCATCAGTCCTGCATCCATCCTGCATTAGCGCTGTTGCAGCCTATTCTTCCACAAATCTCATGCAAAGTTTGAATTTCATGAACAGTAATCCATTCTTTCATGCTTCCAGTAGAAAGTGGAACTTCTACAGAAACTTAATTTACCTTTTACATTTTAGGCATTTATCTGGTGATATTCTTATCCTGAGCGACTTACAATGACCGCAGCAGTAGATAAAGCTTCAATTACTAGATCGCCAACATTAAAAGAACCAATAGTAAGGAGAAAGTTGGAGAGCGGATGAGAGAGAGAGAGAGAGAGAGAGAGAGAGAGTAGAAGTCCTTGACTCAGGAGTTCAGCTGGTTCTCGATAAGCCTCGACTTGACTTCCAACACAATGATGACAAACGAGCAATTTGAAGATTACGGTGTCAAATATTTCTGGCTATAGATACACAAGTGGCTTGATCCCTCGCAGCCTTAACTAAACGTACAGTAAATCATTTTCTAACTGACAGTCATTCTGTCAACAACAGGGCTGATGAATTGATTTCAAGTTGATCACAGACTTAACCCTTTATCATCACCTCACTGCCTGGCCCCTCACCACGATCAATTTTATATCACATGGTAATTTTCCACTTCGCATGCACAGTCCAACACATCGCAAAGCCAAGAAAGAGAAAACTTGGGTTATCGGTTGGGAAATTGCGATTCAACTGTTAGAGGCTTTGGACTGGTTCCACCTATGATGTGTTGCTTTTGCATGCGTAAAGCAAAAAAAAAAAAAAAAGAAAGTAGTTTGACTCATTTTCTGGCAGCTCTTCATGAAGCATTCATGATGTAAAGTGAGTCAGAGGTGGTGCAATGAAAATTTATGTTATACTACAATCAATTTCCACAACTAATCGGTTTCATCTCAGTGTGTTTGAGCCAATCAGATCCCTGCATAGAACTCTGCACACACTTTGCAGCAACTCAGACGCATCACAGATCAGCTAATGATGCGCTGATTACGCATGTGTAAACTAATGTTATTTAACCGCGCTTTTCACATTTCATCAGTGAATCAAAGTTGCATTGAAAATGCGTGGTGTGATTCATGGTGAGGTACAGTAGTCATCTGCATGGAACATGAGGAGACTGAGTCATCTGACCTGGTAGTTCACTGTTGTCTGACCTTTTTAAGTGAAATGCTTCGCCCCTGCAATTATATTTCAATCAGTCCCCGTTACTCCCGCCCCAAACCTCTCCGTTTACATCATCAGAAATGCATAAGGGATTAGTTGTGATCTCAGAGTCGCTCTTGGCTGTGTCTGTTGGCTCTATATCTCAAAGGAATATTGGCTAATATGTGGCTGGCACTTGACTCCATCATGGCAGAACTTACATTCTGCCACGATGTGCATTTGATCCCCTCAGGGATGATGTCAGCTAATTGCCAAAACTCACCTTAATCCTTGGAAACGGCATGGTTGTTGCATTGTTGTTCCAAAGATTGAATGAAGCTGTTCAGGTTGTTACAGATTTGTTTCAAAATACACAACAACTGGCCAGAAAATGTATTCACACATGTATATTATACTCATTTGAAATATATATTGGACCCTGGAAACACATTTTCTCCCTATGCAGTTGTATGACAAGCTATATCTGCAAGCAGTGATGTAGAGATGAATGAAAAGGTGGGTAAACTATTGATCATTGATCATCATGAGGCAAACAACCACAAATATTAACCAAAAAAATCTATGTTTAAAATGAATTTATTCTTTCTTTCCTTAAAAGACCCTTTCCTCATGTACTGATACTGTGAATTTATGTCATAATGATTTCTAAAAGCCTAAAAAAGTTGGTAAACTCTATTCCACAAATTAGGAAATGGTTAACTTGAGTTTAGGTGGGTCTGCATGCATATTCAAACTACATTTTGGCCACATCCAAATTCCAATTAGTGTCATCTGCATGTATAAATACACATTTGGCCACTTTATGCATATTTTGAATCATGCCTCTAAATATATTCTGCAGTATATGTGAAATGTATCTTGCAGCATGGTGGGTTTGCAGGCCGCTATACTGTAGTATCAGCCGGTGTAATAATTCCACATGGTGACACTCCTTACCTTCAAACTACACGGTTTCCTCGAGAGGTTTAAGGATAGATTCAGCCGGCTTAACAGTCAAAGGTATTCACACTAACAGATCACTCCTCCTCTGTCTTTCTCATGGCGTTGGTTTCCACTGCACTTTCTTGTGAATCCCAACGTGAAATGAGTTTTTCTGCAGAGTGTGTGGCATTTCAACACCTCAGACGTCTCGCCGGGAAATGAGCCTCAAGATCACGTTCAAATGCAACACCGAAATGCGTTGAAAACCAGGAAACAAGCCGTGCATAAAAGAACTATAGAAACCCAACTATGCAACTACTGCAGCTCAAACACCATGCCACAGAAACTCGTGAAATCGTGATATATACAGTGGAAAATACCGTAATGTACGAGAAAATCACTGTGAACTCACTGATAAGCGCCGCAGACACGCTATAGGAATACTATAGGAATATCATAGTGATACCATAGGAGGTTTAAACACCATAAAGCACTTTAAGGTCACTATAAACTCACGATTGAGTACCACAGACACACGTTACCTCCCCTATAGGAATATTACACGGGATTAAAAACGCTATAAAAGTAGGATAAAGTCACTATAAACTCGCTGCAACGCGCTACAAACCCCTATAGGAATATTATAGGATTATTATAGAGATTTGTCCGGACGGAGCCGCAGCTTCATTGAAACTCTTTCTTCTTGCAGACTATCAGGATTCCCATTAAAAAAAAACCTTTCACCACATCTGTCTGCAGCTCGGCCGGCCGTGCACATGGGGCGAACCTGTCGACTTGAAACTTCACAAGTGCAAGTGTGAAACCTACCGCACACAACAGCACGGCACGAGCCCGCTCACACACACACACGCGTAACCCTGTAACCACTCCGGTCCCGGTCGAGTCTGAATAAACAAAACAATGTGTGCAAAGTGCATGTGTGCCTATTAATTATTGATTTTTAAATTCCTGCAAATCCTGCAATAACTCCTTCTCCTCCTCCTCCACCTCCTCGGTGAAAACTTACATAACCATCCACGCTCCTTGCACGCATCCACGGCCGGGAAAAAAAAATGAGTGGAGAAAAAAAAAAGTGTTCTTCCTTTCTGTGAAGTGTAAAAAGTGAAAAGTTCAAAAATGAAACCTTGAACTTGTCGGGGTAAAGTCACAAAAAAGGAGTCAAGAAAAGCGTCCAAACTCAAACTATACTCCTCTTGCAGCAGTTTGTCAAGTCTGTCGAAGCATGCTGCGGCTCTCTCTCTCCCTCTCTCTCTCTCTCTCTCTCTCTCTCTCTCTCTGTCTGTGTATGTCTCTCTCTCTCTGTCTCTCCTACTGTATAGTGAACATGAATGTGGGCCGGGCCAAATAAAACTTACCTGCAGAGAGAGAGGGGGGGAGAGAGAGAGACTGATTGGTCGTTCAAGGGTATCGAGGCTTTCCCATGTAAAGTTGTCACTCCCTCTTCTCCCCCCTCCTCACCTCTTTTTTTTACCCTCTGAGGTTAAAAATTTAGAAATGTGAAGGAAACTGATTTTACCCCCCACCGGTCTCTCTCTCGATTCAATTCAATCCAATTCAAAAGGGCTTTATTGGCATGGGAAACATACGTTTACACTGCCAAAGCAAGTGTGAAATAAAAACAAAAATGTACATACAATTCTCTCTCTCTCTCTCTCTTTTCAGAGTCTCTGTCAATGTCGCTTTACCATCACTTCTCTAGAAAGAAAGAGAGAGAGAGAGAGACTTCGCCTTTTTCCCCCGGAGGCGAAACGCGCTGTAACCCTTTGTGTAGCCTAATTGTGTGAATATGTGCGCTAATATGTTACACTAGAATAGAATAGAATAGAATAGAATAAAATAGAATAAAGAGTTAACTAGGCTACTTTTAGATGATCTATGCTACACTCTATTCTACACTTTAGATATCTTCCTGGTATAGACAGACAACTGCTGATTGACTCTCTAAGAATAGAATAGAATAGAATAGAATAGAATAGAATAGAATGGAATAGAATAGAATAGAATAGAGTTAACTAGGCTACTTTTAGACTATCTATAGTTTCCTTTTTCTAAACTTTAGACACTTTCCTGGTACAAACAGCCAAATGTTGATCGACTCTCTAAGAACAGAATAGAATAGAATAGAATAGAATAGAATAGAATAGAATAGAATAGAATATGAAGTTATAAAAGTGGCCTGCACGATGTGATTTGACCTTGTAACTCACTTGATATAGCCTAACCGTTTTTTTTTTTATCATAACGTACTTTTTATGTGTACACTTTATATGTTTTATTAAAAATATTTTTCTGAAAAAACAATAGCCGACATTTTCGTAGTAACCGTTTTTAATTGGTTATATTTGCTGTGTAAAACAATAATTTATCATAAAATAACGTAATTCCTGTCTTTTCCCTCTAGCAACGGCTTGTATCAGAACGGAGCTTTTTAGCACGCATGCGCCCCTGAAGAACCAGGAAGTGGGCTCGACAACAAAGTGGCTCCTGTCCATTTTTATCAGGGATACTTTGCAGAAATGTCGCCGCTTAACTTCACTAAAGATGTTTTACCTGATTCTGTCAGCAGCGACTTCCAGAATCTGAACAAATTCAACGAGCAGGTAAGAATTTTCCACCGTGAAACCTGATTTTTTATTGTTATTAATAAGTAACGTTAGTGAGCATCAGTTAAAGGCTTGTAACGTTAAGCTAGTTAGCTCAGCTGGGATCTGATGTTTTATTCTGCTTCGAGCATACATTTTATTAGGTAACACCGGCTTTGGTGGTTTATTTAGCAGGAAAACGATGCGTGATGATGTCTTTATGTGATTTAGCTTGTTGTCCAAAGAGTTCAGCAGCCTCTCCAGCTGACAGCTGACAGGTCATGTGACAACAGACCAGAGGGGCCCAAAAGTTTTCATGTCACAAACCCCCCAAATAGACAATGATACTTGTTTTAAAGTATTTGTTTTTATGTCTTATGTTTTGATGTCTTATGAATCTGTATTGCTGTGATGTCTTGTTTTTAACTTTGGATTGCTGAATCTCCCGTGTGCACAACAAATTTACCCTTGGGTACTAATAAAGAAACCTTGACCTTGACCTTGACACACATCAGGCCTTTGACTTTGACTTTATTCATTCATGCTTGCAGTAAAGTAACCTGAGATGGAGCAGAATTTTACATAAAAACACTGAATCCATAAAAGAGCACACTTGGACATGTGGACAAGATAAAGTACAAAAACACAAAGATTCAGCAGAAGATCAGCAGAATAAAAATGTAAAAAAGGTATATGACCATACAAGGTTACTTCCTACACATTTGGACTAAAGAAACAAACACACACAGACTGTATTCTCACCACCTGCCTCAAAAGATTAAGTCGATTTGTTTTGCCACCGAACTTCTCCAATCTGTTCTCAGTGTTCTGGCAGTACAGTTTCTTTCCACAAACCCTGTTTTGATAGGATTTTGTCCCAGGAGCACCCATGGGAGACAGTTTTTTTTGTTCAGTATTGAATTGTAGAATCGTCTGCTCTGTACATGGGGAGATGATAGTGGTGGGAGTGAAACCTATGATTAGAATAGCTGTTTTTACTCTCATTCACATTCTCTAATTGGGATAAATTCTAATAAAACTCTTGATTTTAAAAAGAAGCCATGTTCAAAGTGTGCATTTTGAATATAAAGACAAACACTGCTGAACATGTTTCCAGATGGTATCTGTCCCATAATGGAGGCAGTCAACAATCATTGATATCTTGAAATGATTAACTGTGTTATTTTTTATTTATTAATTTTTTCATTCTGTGCAGCAATTTGTGCGGCTGATTGAAATTCTCTTCCAGTTTCTGCTGGAACCTAAAGAGGTGAGTGTTTACACACACACACACACACACACACTGCCTATTATCACACTCATTCATTCTCCTATCTCACACTCACTTACTCCACATACACACACACACACACACATCCAGTTTACATGTGAATGGGACTTTGGACTCAGTGAATTAGCCTTGATAACTGAACCGAGGTAAAACATTGCCTCTCCTATTGTGTGTGTGTGTATGTACTGCGTGTGTGTATGTATTGGTGTTTGTTTGTGTGTGTGTGTGTGTGTGTGTGTGTGTGCAGACGGAGCGGTTCATGCAGCAGCTGAGTGAGTTTGCGGGGGAACAGGGGATGAGTGCCGGTCCTCTGAGGAACCTGATGAAGAGCGTCCTGCTGGTGCCACAGGGTGGGAAACACACACACACACACACCCACACACACACACACACCCATCCATCCATCCATCTGTCCAGCAGTTCATCCAAACACTAGGGCTGAATTAATAATCCCAATTATTTTGCTACATATTGTGATCATTGTTATTATTCTTGACTACAAAAGACATTCTAAATTAAATGAAAGGTTTTAAAGCTCAAGTTCAAGTTTGTTTATGTAGACAGCCTTTTATCACAGCATGTCTCAGAGGACTTTACAGAGAATGAGTCTAACTAGTTCTAATTGATCAACAGTCAGTTGTAAACAAAATGATATAGGAGAAACATAGTGAGAAGCACAAGACACACAAGAGCAGATTTTAGCAAGACTAAGCGTGCAGCCTACCTATTCTACAAAGCCTGATCTTCCCGGCGCCACCAGCCTTAGACCCAAGGAAAAACTCCCAAGAAAAAACCTTGGTAGGAAAAAAAAAAATGGAAGAAACCTTGAGTGGGCCGAGGCAAGGAGGGGGGGGAGATAGGGAGATAGGCCAGCACCGACGAACGAAGAGCCAGGCCAGCACCCGTCCACTGCCAGGTACAGGGTTCCTACGCAGGTCTGGAAAAGTATTAAAAATGAATTTGATTATTTCTTGAATAGTTTGGGAATTTGAAACAATGTCTGGAAAAGTATGGAAAATGTTGCGGTTCAGGTCCGATACACACATAATTATAGCTTTTATGTTGTTGTAGAGCCACTTTGAGTGTAAACCGTGTAGGAACCCTGCCAATCATCTCACATATTCTGATATTTGTCACTGTGAAGAACAATCTTCAGCTATACAGTGATATGACCTAGTTAGCAGGGGCAAGATGTCTATCTCCATAAATCATATTGAACACCAGACAAAATCTTCAAAACAAATCAAGGTCTGGAAAAAGTATGGAATTCTTTAATTGAAAATGTGTAGGAACCCTGAGAGAAGGATGGAGGGATGAAAAGGTACGACTGTTAACCCCCACAGTGAAGAGGAAAGAAAGTGATAGAACAAATGATCTAAAAAAAAAAAAAAGACGTTGAAAGAAAGAGAGTGACTTTTAGAGGCTGTGACTAAAATGTGTGACTGACTGAGTCATTCTGCTGGGAATAGATAAAGAGACAGAGAGAGAGAAAGAAAGAAAGAAACAAGGAATATCCAGTTTCTTCATGAAGATGGAGAGAACAGGGTTCCTACGCAGGTCTGGAAAGTCTGGAAAAGTATTAAAAATGAATTTGATAATTTCCAGGTCTTCAATAGTTTGGGAATTTGAAAAAATGTCTGGAAAAGTATGGAAAATGTTGTGGTTCAGGTCCGATACACACATAATTCTAGCTTTTATGTTGTTGTAGACCCACTTTGAATCCACAGTTTTTGTTGATGTGAAGAATAATGTTCAGATAGAGGGACGCTCTTATTACCCAGCCGCTGTCAGCATGCATTATATCAAATACCCACCAAAATCAAATCCGGTCAAGAACATAGGGTCTGGGAAAAATATGGAATTTTAAAATGGAAACCGTGTAGGAACCCTGCCAATCATCTCACATATTCTGATATTTGTCGCTGTGAAGAACAATCTTCATCTATACAGCGATATGACCTAGTTAGCAGGGGCAAGATGTCTGTCTGTGTAAATCATATTGAACACCAGACAAAATCTTCAAAACAAATCAAGGTCTGGGAAAAAGTATGGAATTTTTTAATTGAAAATGTGTAGGAACCCTGCAGGTAGAAACAATGCACCCGAGTCTGAGAATGTTTACTGTTTAGTATTAAAGAAAAATTTCCCCCTCAGATCTTCTTACTTTGTCATATATCATCAATCTGTGATGTTCAATATGATCCAGGAGTGTTTTGAGTTTCCGTTTCCGTCCTAAAAGTGACTCCTCTTCTTTCTCACCAGGCGCTCTGAAGAAAAATCTGACATCTGAGCAGATCAAAGAAGACCTCCTGACATTAGGTACGTCCTGATCCTTCATCACCAAGTCGATCACTAATGGGGTCAATTTTAGAATAAGGGTTAAGTACGGCTCCTGGGTCGTATCTTCTTCTGACCACACTTCATGTTGAAAAGTCTCATCTGTATTTATGCATTTTGCTGGCACCTGATTTTTACTTTTCACTCTTCCATCTTTTGAATGCGTCATGTTGAACTTGCTTTATCTGATAATTCCTCAGGACTAAACGAAGACAAGGCAGCTCACTTTTCACAGCAGGTAAATGTCAGTCCTGTCATTCCTTTATTACATTTTTACATTTTAGGTGACACTTAGGTGACACTTAGGTGATCACCAACATTACAAGGGACCAGTAGTAAAGAATGTAAGACTTGCTATCAAAACATCATCATTAACATTTATTCATTCAGTCATTAACATTCATATATTCATTGAAATTCATTGTTTAATATCTGTAAAATAGAGACAATAGCGCATAAAAAAGTTCTTATCATATCAACTATAGCCTGAAGTTGCCTCTTGCCCTTCTTCTATATTAACAATATATATATATATATATTTCAACTCTACTTATTCCTATAAAAAGGCTTAGCTGATGAAGACTGTGATGTACGGTTGGTTGTTGACAAAATGTACTTATTGTACATCTGTAAGTTAAGTTGCTTTGGAGAAAAGCGTCTGCTAAATCAGTGATTCTCAACCTTTTTCATATCAAGGACCTCTAATTTAGTCCACATTAGTCCCATTTGTTGAGATTTTGTCTCTTGGACCCAAATCTGAGAATATCTTTATTGTCAGGTATGATTTTGTCCAGAACTCCATGACTATCTGTATTGTAGGTAGAGAGATAACAGAGAAACTATGATCAAAACAGTCATTCTTCTACATTCTCTAACTGTGTCAGCTTCTTGTAAATGAAATAATGGTGAAGTTTAACAATTCATCAATTTGCCTGGGACCCCCTGGAACCTCCTGAAGGACCCCTGGTGGTCCCCGGACCCCACGTTGAAAGCCACTGTGCTAAATGACATAATGTAATGTAATGCCTCTGTCCTTTAAAAAGTCCCATAAAAATGTTTTCACATAATGTGAGCAGCTATTTTCCAAGCGTAGGTCTCTTTTTTTAAATTTTTAAACTCTTTGGTGATACTGAAGCTGTGTTGTGTGTGTGTGTGTGTGTGTGTGTGTGTGTGTGTGTGTTTGTTGTGTGTTGCAGTGGGCAGAGCATTATGCGGTGCTGTCCAGACTGGCTGTTGGACAGACTCTGATGGTCAACCAGCTGGTCGACATGGAGTGGAAGTTTGGAGGTAAGACCGACCAAAACCTGTCGCATCATGGTCATAAAAAGGAAGGATTTAAATATATTTTCAGGGTTCCCACACTTCTGGAAATCCTGGTAAAGTCATGGAGCTTTAAAATAGTATTTTCCAGGCCTGGAAAAATTATGAAAAATGCATTAGTTTTTCACTTTAAAATCAAGGATTATAATATTATTTTAATTCTGTCCACAAAAAAACAGTCAGCGACCAATAGTATTTTCCTCCAACAGGTCTAGACTGTTTCAGAGCCAGCCACAGCTTTTTGTGACATTTGATAGTATTCAAGAAATCATTAACTTACCAAGTAAAATCCAAACATTTTCTCCCTTGTTGCTTAAAGTTGTTGGTGCAGTTGATGGTTACTTTTTTTAATTCAGTCTCATTCAAATGTGGTCATGGAAATTTGAAAAGGGGTCGTGGAGACATTTTGGAGTTTCATCAGTGAAAAGATGTATTTTGTTGACTAAATATACTGTAAGTTCAATTTAAATGAAACATAACTATTGCGCAGGTCTGATCAGTTCTGAGTGGAGGTGTGAGGTCAGAGTTCAGATGTTTTGGGCTTAATTCAATGAGACAGTCTGTATATTTGTGAAAACAGGAGTATGTTTTTGAATCTAGAAATGTTCTTGTATATTCTACTGAACATCCATTAGAGGAGGGCTGCAGAGAAAGACACTCAGCTACATTTCTCTCTCCACCCTCAGCCTTTGCTCCCATGCAGAGCCCTCCATCTTGGCTTGGTATACTTTGATATTCATGAGCACAGAGTCATTAGCATGGCTGATGTCCTCTGATGGTTTGTTTAGGCTTCAGCCTCATTTAAACATGTCAGCTGTGGGCAGACGATGGGTCTCTATATCAGACTCCATTGTTTACGCGAACAGCCTAATGACCTGTACAGACTCGTAGGTAATAGAAATGCTAATACACAGTCCTCATGATAATAGGCCTAGAGGGCAGGAGAGTCATTAGCATCATGCTAAGATTATCAGATTAGCTAAAGGCTGAGCTGTGGGCCGTTATTGACATGTAAAACCAAGGCCAGATTCAGACTGTGTGTCTGTGTCTGCTGAGGAATGAACTGTCTCCAGCCGGGGATCTGTAGAGACTTGACTAGTCTGAGACCCAACATGACCATTGTACTTCTCAAGAGTTCACATTCAAATGGGCCACTCTCATAGAAAGCTGAATGTGTGCATGTAGAGTGAGATGTATAGTCTAGTGCAGTGACCTTTTTGACTTAAGTAACCCCTTAAAACAAAGTGATGTCTACTTGCCTCCCCATCGCAGGCTGCATATACAGAGTGGTGAACAAAAAAATGATTTTCCCCTTTCAGGTCATTTCATTTGATTCATTTATTTATTTTTATTTATTTATTTGGATCCCCATTAGCCACCGCCCAGGTAGCAACTACTCTTCCTGGGGTCCACACAAGTAAACATTACATCATAAGGGTTAGCAATAATGTATTTAAAATCCAAGGCAAAAAGAAACGAAAAATAACAAAAAAAAAATCAACAAGCAAACTACAACAATGAAACAACAACAATAAAACTACCAATAACAACAATAACAACAATGACAACAAGTACCCACACTATATCTAAATAGTCAGTAAAACATTTGAAACAGCTCAGGAATAACAGTAGTACCATTAAAAACAGCATAAACATGACCAAGAAAATTCCTCATTAATGATCATATAGTCAGATATTATGTAGCAAAGCCTGTCCTATTTGGAGAGGGGCTGGTGTTCTGTGCCATTAGGTGTTTCTTTAAACTCTTTTTAAAAACAGTTTTATTTGTTAAATGTGTAATGTCGGATGGCAAACCATTCCATTATTTGTCATAATGAGGCCTAGAGGCTGAAAACTGTTCAGGATTTCACAGGAAAAAGGCAACAATTAGAGAAAAATCAGAAAAATAGACCTAATACATTTGTATAGTAGCAATAAGTTTTTTTTCCCCTATCCCATAAATCCTCTCACAACCCCCCAAAATTGTTTTGTGACCCTCTTAGGAGTTCTGACCCCCAGGTCGAGAACCACTGGTATAGTGTCTGTTGTATGTAATTTACTGTCCCCTGTCTTTGAGTATGAGGTCCTGTTGGTTGTCCCTGTGTCATGTGTGTGTTTTGGGCTGCTTTTGTCATTAAATGTATTTTTGTATTTGGTTTGTTTAGGTTCATACAGACCAAATATAAGTGAACCAGGGCTTGTAAACAAAAGTCACATGACTCACAAGTAGCTTGTTTATTGGACAGAGTTTTGGAGACCTGTCATCCTGCAGGGTAGAGATTTTAGTAAAAAAAATCTCATTCCAGTCCATGTAACTTTATCTCAGCATAATGGACTTGTCTGTCTCTTCTTCTGTGGTGTTCATACCGGTTAAGAACACATGAAGAATGAATGACATGAATAGCTGAATATGAGCATCAGTCCAGACTTCATTTTGTTCCGCTAGGCTTTCCAAGCATGAGGAACCGCCGGCTATCGATGTCAACATCCGTCTCCTTCTACCCATAATCCCTTGTGTTTTTGGGTGATTTCCTGTAGTTAGGTTCAGATTTTGTTCTCACTCCTAACAAACCGCACCACAGTTTTCTTGTTAGAGGACTGAGACTCTTGGTGCCGTTATTTCAGTTCATAGGTCATTGTTCTCTCCCGGACAAATGAACCGAACTAAAGGAGGAAAGAACATGCTCTAAACATGCTTGGTGTGAACATGTGCCATGTTCTAGCTCTTGAACAACACAAAGGTATCTGATAGAGCTGCAACAATTAATCGATTAATCGATTAGTTGTCAACTATTAAATTAATAGCCAACTAAACATCGAACAAAAAGTTCGGAAATTGGTGTTTGGTAGATTATTTCTCTGTTGTAACAATGCTTCTTGGCAATACATTTTATACCGTTGGAAAGCCTGTTTACTTCCCTTTTAAATGGTGCCTCATTTGTAAGGAACATGCATTTGTGGGATGAGCAGCACAGCTGAGTATGTGGGTTGCGCTCATGAAAAATTTGCCAAATCTTCTCTGCCAATGCCAAACAGCTTATTCTGCTGTTGCTATTGACTCTTGTTTTGAGCTTCCGGTACCCCCAGGTGCTGACAATCAGGTACCTGATTGGCACCTGATTGGCAGCACCTGTGAGCATGGGCCCTGCTACAGTGGTCAATTGGTGTCTGCTCCAAGAATCGCCATGCCACGTTTGTCTGATCTCGATAAGGCCTGTGCGATAGGGCAACTTCAAGCTGGTGTTCCACAAAAGCAAGTTGCAGCATTATTTGGAGTGAGCCATAGTACCATCTCCAAACTGAAGGCCAAGTTCCATGAAACGGGGGATGTCAGAGACAGACGGCGAAGTGGGCGTCCCAAGAAGACGACACCCCAAGAAGACCGGTTCCTCACCCTTTCAGCACTTAGGAACCGTAGGCTGTCTTCTACAGATTTGCAGTCAAGGTTTGCAGGACGATATGGCACACGGCTCTCGGCCCAGACGATCCGGAACAGACCGCACGCAGCCAATCTCCGGGCTCATGGGGCTGCCAGGAGGCCTGCCATGACTGCCCTTCACCTTCAGGCCCGTTTGCGCTGGTGTCGGCAACACCTGCACTGGAACCTGAACATGTGGAGGAACGTTATGTTCAGCGATGAGTCCAGATTCTGCCTACGGAAGTTGGATCGTAGGGTCAAAGTGTGGAGAAGACGGGGAGAACGCTATGCTGATCGCTGCACCGATAGAGTAACACCTTTTGGTGGAGGCAGTGTGATGGTGTGGGGCGGCATCTCCATCACTGGAAAAACGAGGCTTGTCATCATTGGAGGCGATCTCAATGCAGAGAGATATCGAGATGAGATTCTGCAACCAGTGGCGATCCCATATCTCCACAGTCTGGGACCGAACTCCATCCTCCAAGATGACAACGCTCGCCCCCACAGAGCGGGGTTTATCAGAGACTACCTCCAGAATTTGGGAGTAGAGAGAATGGAATGGCCTGCCAACAGTCCTGACCTCAACCCAATTGAACACTTATGGGATCAGCTTGGGCGTGCTGTTCGTGCTAGAGTGACCGACACAACCACGTTGGCTTACTTGCGACAAATCCTGGTTGAGGAGTGGAATGCCATCCCACAGCAGTGTGTGACCAGGCTGGTGACCAGCATGAGGAGGAGGTGCCAGGCTGTTGTGGCTGTGTATGGTTCTTCCACACGCTACTGAGGCTCCTGACTGTTTGTTAAATGAATAAATTGTAAAATTGCCAATATGTCTTGTTTCTTCCTTGTTACTGATAGACTTCAATCGTCCAATCCACCAAACAACACCAAACAAGAGTCAATAGCAACAGCAGAATAAGCTGTTTGGCATTGGCAGAGAAGATTTGGCAAATTTTACATGAGCGCAACCCACATACTCAGCTGTGCTGCTCATCCCACAAATGCATGTTCCTTACAAATGAGGCACCATTTAAAAGGGAAATAAACAGGCTTTCCAACGGTATAAAATGTATTGCCAAGAAGCATTGTTACAACAGAGAAATAATCTACCAAACACAAATTTCCGAACTTTTTGTTCAATGTTTATTTTGATAATCGATTAATCGGTTTGAGTAATTTTTTAAGAAAAATAAGTCAAAATTCTCTGATTCCAGCTTCTTAAATGTGAATATTTTCTGGTTTCTTTCCTCCTCTATGACAGTAAACTGAATATCTTTGGGTTGTGGACAAAACAAGACATTTGAGGACGTCATCTTGGGCTTTGGGAAACACTGATTGACATTTTTCACCATTTTCTGACATTTTATAGACCAAACAACTAATCGATTAATCGAGAAAATAATCGACAGATTAATCGACAATGAAAATAATCGTTAGTTGCAGCCCTAGTATCTGATGCTTCTTAGAAAGTAGTATTTCAATTTTAAAAAGAGCACTTGCAAAAGAAGAATTACATTGTGTCACGATGTGTTTTTTGGCTTCACAGTGACTGTTGGCACCAGTGAGATTCAGAAAGTCGGCAACATCTTTCTACAGGTATGACAGCACACACACACACACACACACACACACACACACACAGAGTAACACATCTCTTTGTTCGATCTTGTTGAACACCACCTTTGTCCTCTTTCAGCTGAAACTGGTGGTCAGAAAGGGGAATTCCACTGAAAACGTCTACATGGGTGAGTCAGTGTGTGCCGGTGCTGGTGCGACAGTAAGTCTGGCTAAAACGCCGGCTGAATACATTTTAAACCTTTCAAAACACGTGGAGCGCTTAATGTTTTGTGTTGGGCAAGAGCCTGACCGCAGCCTCAAATTTCACTAGTAAATGCATCTTTGAGCCCGAAGCGAAAGTGAAAATGAAGTGAGAAATTGAGCCCAACCTGACCCTGGTGCAGAGGCACGAATCGTAACTTGAATGAGTAAAGAGATGGATGGACGGCAGCAAAATCACGAGGAGCGCTTGATTTATCATCTCTGACAAGTGAGGTGTCTATATAAATAGATATCAAGCGAACCCAACAGTTGTTAAAATATTTATATGTAGATCAGTTTTGCAGGCCGGTTCTCAGTGAGAGGTTTATGGCTCTGAAGAGTGAATTTGTGGTGTTTTTTTTGACCGTGTTCCTGCTGCTGTACAGCTCCACCCGTGCAGAGAGATGTTCAGTATCAACAGAAACTCTCAGCTTGAATCCGGTCAGTGGATGAAACCCAACTTCACCCACTGGGATAGGGACTAGAATTTGCATTTACATTTTTTTTTTTACATTTAGCTGCCACTTTTAAAGGACAATTCCAGCGTGGTTTGAATTTTTTTGCTGATTTCCATCCCTTTTAATATTAATTGTGACAGTTTTTACATGCCTGCGCAACAATTAAAGATATTTTTAAGTCAGTTTTGTCAAACCTCTTGGGCTCATTCACTCTTTTAATTCAGTCGGTAAAGGTAATCCATCACTGTGAATGAGAAGTCAACAATCGCGTTTTTGCAAAGTTGCATCTGATATCTGATATCTCTAACATCAGGCTTTACATTTTTGTTCCAGTTCAGTTCCAGTCACCGTCTCATATTACTGCACACATTCTTACTTGTGTGAAAATGTAACAAATGATTAATTTAAATCTGATTATTATGTTATCTGCTAATTGTTTACTGTTTTTTTTTCATTTTTCCATCTCTTCCAGAATTGACACTCCCACAGTTTTACAACTTCCTACATGAGATGGAGAGAGCCAAGGCCAGCATGGAGTGTTTCAGTTGAGAGTGTGTGTGTGTGTGTGTGTGTGTGTGTGTGTGTGTGTGTGTGTGTGTGTGTGTGTGTGTGTGTGTGCACGCTTGTATGGCTGTGGCTGCAGGTGAGTGTGTGGTGTGTGTGGGTTTAGATGTGTAGCCTATATGTGTGTACATGCACTTGTGTGTGTGTGTGTGTGTGTGTGAGTGTGTGTGTGTGTGTGTGTGTTTATGCATTGAATGCCTGCATATGACTGAAGCTAAAGAAAGAATGAATCTAACAATAAACATGGAAAAAGAAAACCTTCACACTATTCTTTATTTTTTAATTAATGTGTGAATAAAGCAGCATTTCTGTCTTTGGGTTTCTTTATCTGGAGTTAGCAGAGGAAGGATTTTTTTTGTATGCCCACACCTGACTAAAACTGAAATTTCGTCGGTACCATCTATCCATCTATCCATCTATCCATCTATCATTTAACTTAAGATGAAAGTAAGCGATCCTCCCAGGGAAATTTGGACATTATTTCCCTCCCAAACAAAAACTGAAAAATGGAACGAGAAATGTTTGGATCCAGCTGATCCAGTCGTGTCGTTTCTTGCCATGAATAATAACCTGAATGAGTTGAAAGAGTGATGGATAGACAGACACATACTGTACATACATTCGTACATGACTGGATGAATAGATAGAATGAATAGGTAGACCTTTTCCAGCCAATTACAAAAATTGTAATTAAAAATGGCAATGGATAAAACAAGAAATAAAAAATGGCAACAATACAAGATAGAAGGGAGATGTATAAAATGAGCGGTGATGAAAGCTTTGATGGCGGCAGATGAATGCCAGACTTTGATCTATATAAACCTGGAGGCAGATTTCAGAGGCTGAGCAGCCTGGATGTTCGTGTGTCTACTAGTCCTCATCATACCTCAACACTCCTATTCTTTTATGATATAATTAGTTTAGCAATCAACAGAGAGTTATTGGCCCCTCAGGATGTTCACTGTTGTCACAAAGTGACTCCACTGGTGGTCTGTCTGTCCGCCTGTCTGTCTGTCTGTCTGTCTCTGTCTGTCCGCCTGTCTGTCTCTGTCTGTCTGTCTGTCTGTCTCTGTCTGTCCGCCTGTCTGCCTGTTTGTCTGTTTGTTTTCAGCTAGCAGTCTTGTCTTTTTTAAGCTGTAATGCATCCTTAAGTATTTTATTGATCAGGGTTTTTGGGAGTGACAGTTGTTCAGATTGGAGTTTTTTCTGATACAAACATTTCTCAGAGTCGGAGCTGCTCTGGAGGCAGAAATAATCTCATTGGTTGAGTTAAATGTCAGTGGGCGGAGCCAAAGAACCACAGTTTTTCTGAGCGCAAGTTAGCTAACTGGCAACCTAGCAAGGAAGGAACTCTGGTCAAAATATAAACACATATATATATGGCTATGACTTATTTTTTTTCATTCATTCATGTCCATGTCATTCATGATGTTGAAGGTCAGCAGCTAGCTAACTAGCTTACCTAGATAGCTATAGGCTAGTATGGCTAGTTTGAACTTGAAGGTCAGCTAGCTAACTAGCTAACCTAGATAACTTTGTATGGATAGATTGTATTTTTTCAGTTAGCAGCAGAGTGCTAGGCTTCATAATATTAGCTTCCTCCTCTCTTACCTCTTGTCTTTTCCACTGAACGTCAGTCTAATACATTACTTAGCCAGAAAAACTGATTCTTTGGCTCCGCCCACTGAGGTTTACCTCAACCAATCAGATCATTTCTGCCTCCAAGAAATGTTTGTACAATTAAAACTCCAATCTGCACTAAGTTTGACAAACAATTATATATGTGATCATAAGCTGAATAGCGTATTACATGTATTTTATTATATACAAACTTTTATTGGCTTCTTGAGGGTCAACTGCAACCACTGATGAGTAGCCTAAATATTCCTCTTCTCAAAAATCTCTTCCTCATATAATTAATTTTTGCTGCAAGTGACAAGTTCAAGCACACAGCGTTACAACTGTCAGGATGGAACAACAAAGTCACGGCTGGTTTTCCATTGTGGTCTTTGGATTTGGCAGACAGGCAGGTAGAAAATGTTTAGTCATACACTCTTAGGGTTTCCCCCTCCGTTGTGTATTTCTTCCTCATACTGTCGCACTCTTTCACTTTCTCCACCAGTGTGGCTTGTTTCTTCCTTCTCTCTCTCTCTCTCTCTCTCTCTCTCTCTCTCTCTCTTCCTCTCTCTTTACCTTGCCTCTCCTCTCTCACTCTCCCTCCTCCTTCTCATCTTTCAGCCCGGCATGTCGCTGCACGCTCTCATTTTGCCGCTGACTCCAGTCAAGAAAGGAGTGTAGAAGTCTCTTGTGCTTCTGTCAGTTGTATTTTTTGTCAACATCTGCTGTTTGTTTCATTTCAATTCAGTTTAAAATGCTACATTGACACAAAAGTTGGAAAAACAATATTGCTGAGGCAGCAGAACAGAAATAATCTTGAGGTGTAGTTGTGGTTCACTTGGCTCAGGCTCACACTTGCTGTGTTATGGGTCTGAATTCGTCTTATGACCTGTGCCCAGACCTTTGTCATTCTCCACTGTGAACCAGCTCCCTAACAGAACAATATTTTATCAGCCAGGAGTTTCCCTGGGTTGTAAAAAAAAATAAAGTCAGTATATGGACGAAAGGTCATCAGTTCAAATCCCAGACTGGCTGGGGAAGTCTGGGCAGGCAAAGTGAAAAAACATTTTAAATAAGAATCATGCGGTGTGCAACACTGGATAATTGTAAACTATTATAATTTCAGAGATATGCATTTGACTGCTGATCTCTGCAAGCAATCTGGACTTAATTCCAGAAATATGCAAATGGCTTTTAAACTGGTAACCTGTCATGTCTCTTTTTGTCAGGTGATGTGTGTATTCTTTGTCTCGTTATTTAATTTAATTTAAGTGTGTGCCTTACACTGCATCCTTTGAACTGAACCATGCGGGATGAATAAAGTTGTATTGGACTGAACTGAATGAAAGCTCTCCCCTTCCTCAACAGTTGTCAAGTTGCGTTGCTGAAAAACAACATGCATGCTCAGTCAACTTTCCTCAGATAAATAAAGCTAAGCAACAAATTACAGTTGCATGGCAATTTTGCTGTTGCTGCTACTCCAGGCTGACCTCTGACCTCTGACCCCTGACCTGCTGCTGGAAAAGACAAATCTTCTCCCAATAATGTACGGAGAACGAGAAAGTGGGGGAGAGGGGAGGCGGATATTTAAGAGTGAGATCAGGGGTGGAAAGAGTACTAGAATGTCCTACTCAGGTAGAAGTACTGTTACTTTACTGCTGTTTTACTTAAGTAGAAGTAGAAGTAGAAGTACTGGTGTAAAACTCTACTGCAGTAAAAGTAAAAAGTGTCTGATCTAAAATGTCCTCAGAGTAAAAGTTCCTGAGTTCCTCTTTAGAACAGAGAACGTTGTCAGCTGTGATCTTTTCCATGTGATTCTAAAAGGAGAGAGGACAGAGTTCAGACTGGATTCTTTTCACTGGAAACATTAGAAATGACAAAATAAAGAGCAGAAACAAAGTAAAGTCAGATCGCTCTTCTCTTCTTTGCTGACTGACCGTTCACTGCAAACGGCTCCACAACTGGTCAATTTATGTTGGTCCAGTTTCTTTAAAATGTAGTGAAGTACAATACTTGAGTAAAAACATACTTAAGTGTGTGTTTCAGCATCTCAACACTTTTAATCTTTGCATCTGTATCTGCTCATCTGTTTTCTTCTTCTTCTTCTTCTTCTTCTTCTTCTCTCAGCAGTCGTTCCCTCAGTATGTGGTGTATGTGGTGTATGAGAATCCCTGTCCATTTCCATCCAAAGTGTGTTCAAGCTACTCTGTAATGATAATGAGTCATGAGTAATTATTTTAAAGAGAGCAGACTCCTCTGTGTTGGTTTAGTGGCATGTTTTTTTTGTCTGAACAGATTGTAGTGTGTGTGTGTGTGTGTGTGTGTGTGTGTTTGTGTGTGTGTGTTTTCCCGCTGGGGATTAACCTAGTGGTTTCCAAGGAAAGAGTCGGTTAAGGAATCAGTGACTTGATGAGAAGAAATGGCCTGTGTGTGTGTGTGTGCATGCGTGTGTGTGTGTACATGTGCGTGTTCGTGTGTGTGTGTTCGTGTGTGTGTGTGTGTTTGTGTGTGTGTGTGCTTTACCGTTGGACGTAAAGAGGAAAGAGGAAGTTTATATCAAGTGTGGCTTTACTAGGGAACCAACTCCAATACCTCACAGCTGTCAAACGCTGCAACTGTGTGTGTGTGTGTGTGTGTGTCTGTGTGTGTGTGTGAGAGAGAGAGAGTGAGAGTGAGTGTATGCGTGTTCATGTTAAACACTTCCAGTGTTAAAAAACGTTCAGTATTTATCATGCCCCCAAGCTGAGCACATGCAGGATGTACATTCCTACAAGGTATGAATGTACGCTATGCATGTGTGTGTGTGTGTGTGTGTGTCCATGTCCTTAAAGGTGTTCAAAAGATAAGAACTCCTCATGTATAAATATCATGTTTAAACCAAGTGCCAAGAGAGAGAAGACTGAGCTGAGCATGAATCTGCCTTCCTAGATGTTACGAATGTTAACTATGCGTGTGTGTGTGTGTGTGTGTGTGTGTGTGCTCAGACCGGGGCCCGTATCCACAAACATTCAGAGAATCCTCTCAGACAGAGAGCTCTTATCTTAGCCTAAAATTCCTTAGCAAGGAGTCCTATCTCAGGAGTGATTTGGGAAAGTTCTCAGAGCAACCTTGAGCAAGGAATGGACAAGAACTTTTATCTCAGTGAGGAGGTGTGGTCGACCCCGTTGCTAGGTGTCATGCTCTCTTTGGGACGCTGTCATTGGTTGATCAAGAAAAATCAACACGCCTCTTTTTGTCATCCAGAATGAACACAAGGAATCACACAAGATAAAACACAATTTACTCGATATTAACGCGTGGTTTGCCTATACTATCAAAAAATAGAGCTCATTGGACAAAATCTTTGAAAACCATACGAACCGTACTTTTTAATACTTGTACGGACCTCACAGGTTGACGCATTCTGCCTTTATTTGGGTGAATGCAGTAATGTTATTATACTTTACTAATTTGATGGTAAGATTTGGTGAAAATGGCTCAAGACTTAGTAGTATTAGTATAATTTATAGACTATATTGGCAAGCCTATATGAATAGGATTTTTGAACAAGAGTATATTGCCGATGATGCGGATGCGTGTCCCATCAGTGAGCAGACAATACAGAGAAAACTCACTGTATCCATAGCTGCTGTTCTGTTGCATGTCCAGTGGGAATTAAACAGGCTGCATCACAATATGAGGCTGTGAAGGAGCTGTGATTGTTTGTGTGATTGTTCTACTGTGTGGTTGCATAAACCTAAATTATCACTGCTGCACTTTTTGCCTGTTGCTAAATATCTTAACATTGTGATAACTTTCATAATAATAATAATAATAGAGAAATTTATTATATCAGGATAAACCCCTTGAGATGTATCATCTCGTTTTTATAGGGGGTCCCAAACAAATCCTCACAAAACAAATGGAAAACTACGGAGCCCCTAAAGTCCCAAAAGGTGATATTTTTTTATCTTGTGCGCACAAGATATTTATCTTGTGGGAACAAGTTAATTATATTGTGCGCACAAGATAATAACTTGTGCGCACAAGATAAAAAAATATCACCTTTTGGGACTTTGGGGGCTCCGTATATCTTGTGCGCACAAGATAATTAACTTGTTCCCACAAGATAATAACTTGTTCGCACAAGATAAAAAAATATCACCTTTCGGGACTTTAGGGGCTCCGTAGAAAACAGAACAGTACAAGACACAATAATATATAACACAACAATGACAAAACAAACAACAAACAACCAAACGACAAACTAAATGAAACAAAACAAACAAAGAAACAAAAAGAAAGAAAGAAAGAAAGAAAAAAAAGAAGTTACAACCTTAGACTAGACACAATCAGTAAAAAAGAAAAGGATTACTCCATAAATAAAGGAAATAAAGGAACAGTGATGGCATTACTGAAAACATTCAGGCAATCTGTTTTAAGATGAGGAAACAGAACATTTTTAAATAAGTGAAATGATGACAGAGAACGGATATTTACAGGTAACTTATTCCAATCAGAAATAATAATAATAGAATTAATGCGTCTTTTCTGCTTCTTTCAGACATTTTCTCCTCTCCTTAATTAACTCCTAAGCTCCTAAAAGTCCTCCTCTCTTCTCTTAACAGTTTTCCACCTTAGGAGCTCTCTTAAGGGCTAAGATGCTTTGTGAATAGCTTTTAGCTTTACAAGGATTTAGTCTTACTTTTAAGGGGAAATTCTTATATAGAAAACGTCATCACTCTCAGAGTTTTCTTAGAATCTCACCACTAGGACCAACTCTTAGTACTAGGAAGCTTTGTGGATACGGCCCCAGGTGCTGAGAGAGACAGAAACAGGAGGGAAGATGAAGGTGAAGTTCACCTGGGGTCAGAGGTCAAGAGCTCCTGCCTTAACCACAGGAGTGTGTCTGGGCCTGTCTGCTGCACCACTGAGTCCTCTAAAACTTTCACATACGCAGAATTTTAGCATTTTATGTTAGTGGTAGCACTAGTCGCATTAATATTATTAGTAGTTGTAGGAGTAGAAGAAGCATTAGTACTAGTAGCAGTAGCAGTAGTAGGAGTAGTAGTATCAATAGCAATAGTATTACTGGTAATAGTAGAAGTAGTAGTAATAGTATCAGTAGTATCAGTAGTTGTAGTAGCAGTATTAGTAATAGCAGTTGTAGTAGCAGTAATAGTAGTAGTAGTAGCAGTAGCAATAGTATTGCTAGTAATAGTAGTAGTAGTAGTAGTAGTAGTAGTATCAGTAGTATCAGTAGTTGCAGTAGCAGTATTAGTAATAGTAGCAGCAGTACTAGTTTAATACGACATACATGGCTCAATATTTTGAAAATATCAGGCCCTTTTAAAATTGGTAGCATTTTGTAAGTAAATGTCATAAGATAGCTACTAACTTGCATATTGTTTCGCAGTTTTAATTAAACGTCAGAGTCGATGTTCCTTTTTCTAAATGGTGGATACCTTGTTTTGGAAACAAACACCTCATATGCGATATCTGTTATATTAGACACTCAATATTCAATATTTCAGGTTCATTATGTCACTATTTTGAGTCTGTATTTGTCACCATGATCACCTCTCTGAAGAACAGATGGAGAAATATATCCTCATGGGCGCCTGGTTACATTTTAAAATGGGGGAGCAAACTTGGAAAGATACATAATTGGCAGGGGGGGTCTGGGGGGTCCTCCTCCAGAAAAAAAATTGTAATTTAAAATAAATTTCCTGCATTTCTACACCACCTAACCTCTTGGATTAAGTCAAGAAACAGCCAAACTGAGTACAATTAGCTGATAATTAGCCTGATCAGCCACCGTGAGTAATCAATACAAACACACATTCTTAAACCATTAATCAAACCAATAACTAACAGCAGTCAACGTCAGACAACCTTATCATACTTTAGCAGTTACCTAGTGTTTCTGTAGTGGTGACAAAATGTTAAAAAAAATATACATATTAGCAGGTTGAATTAAACTCAAGCTCTCTGCGCTCTCCGGGGAAATTATTACGCCAAAGTCCCTTTAAGAAATATGACATATTAACATGTGTGATTTTTTGTATTACTTGTTTTTGTCAGTTGCTGAAAATAGTAAAATGATCATTGATATAGGCTTAAAAAGACAAAAAGTGGGGGTAGCAAAAACCATAACTTTGCTCCCCCTAATTGAATAATGGGGATGCATTTGCTCCACTTGCTCCATTGCTCAGGCGCCTATGTATATCCTCATACCGGTTACATGCTCCAGTAATGTATATATGCTGTATGTCTATCTATATGTTTCCATCTTGATTTTTATCAGCGCCCAGCCTGAAACAGGTTGGACACTTTTACTCAGCTTGTACCTGAACGTCTCTTTCTTTCCCACAGCTAGAAACCAGAGGAACGAGACTCTAATCTTTATTGGCATCGCGAGGTAAAACCTGGAGCTGCTTCACTGACAGTGAATGGGGGTCCGAGGCAGAGCGAGGCAGAGGGGGTTCAGGGTCAGCTCCGGCTCTCACCTCTTCAGGTCAAGACGCACCGGGCAGCTCTTAACTTATTGTTGTCAATTATCTTTATTGTCATCCGGAGCCAAACCCTGGAGCTGCTTCACTGACAGTGAATGGGAGGCTGATTTGTGGACGGAGGGAGTGAAAATGTTTTGGTTCATACCTCTCTGTCTCTGTCTCTGGGATATATTGGGAGCTTTTTTCGGGAAAAGGTAGATGGGCAATGCTCTCAGGAACAGGCAACAAAATGAGTCACGGCCTCAGAAGTTTCCTGACTAATGCAACTGTCCAAAATGCAATTCCTTAGGCCCAGTTGCTCACCAGAGTTGCCCAAAAAGCTGTTGTGTGTATTGGGGTTTGATAGGCAGATATTTTGTGCCAATATTTTGTGCTGCATATTTAAATTTCACCATTTTCATGCTAAAAAAAAAAAAAAAAAAAAAAAATCCACAATTACAAGGATTTAGTGTTTCCCTCCCAGAATTGTATTCTTTGCAGGGTGAAAAGCCTCTGAAACACTAAACTGACTCCTTCCTTGGAAAACTTCTAGGTCAATCCCCACTGGGAAAACACACACACACACACACACTACAATCTGTTCAGACAAAAAAAGACCAACATACAGGAGTTGCTCTTTTTTAAATGGGCAGGGATTCTCCAGAAATATACCGCATGCTGAGGGAACGACTGCTGATACAAGAAGAAGAAAACGAGCAACAGATAAAGATGCAAAGATTAAAAGTGTTGAGACTCTGAAACACTAAAACTCTCCATTGAAACTCAGACTAATGAAACTCTCTCAGGTGGGTTAGCAGCTCCTTAAGGCAGATCGAGGCAGGTTTTCATTACAGGTTTTACAGACCTGGCAACAATCATACAGGGACAAATCCATCACTGAAGAGGCAGAGAGACCAGAATGCAATGCAGCTACAAGAGAGGCTGCCTGTTGAGTTTCTCACTCTCTTTCCCTACTGGAAAAACTCTCAAACTCTCACTCTCTTGCTGTTACTGTCACTGTTGCTATCGCTCTCTCCACCTACATGTACAACCAGCCCAGGTGAGTTCACTGGGGGGTTGTCAAAAGGTCATTCTGGGAAATGTAGGAAATCACAAACGGAAGTAGAGGTAGAAGTAGACGAGGCAGGTTGAGGGAAAGTGGGTTCAGCAGAAAAGGCATAAATGACAACACTTCATCACTAAATAACTCCTGGAATGTATTGAACACCACAGATTGATGATATTTAACAGAGGTAAGAGGATTTTTCTTTACTGTAAAATATGAAGTGGACTGAGGTAGGTTGAAGGATTTGGGTTAGACCGCCCTCTGCTGCTAAAGAGAGGAACTACACCTGCATGAGGACGGAAACGACCATGTGGAATTCATAGAGGCAGGGGAAGCTGTGTGTGTGTATGTGTGTGTGTGTGTGTGTGTGTGTGTGTGTGTGTGTGTGTTGTTGATAAGCACAGCCCTGCCTCGACTCTCAATATGGTTCTTCATCATGTGGTCGTCCTGGGGAAGTGGGTTTTCTCTCTCTCGCTCTCTCTCTCTCTCTCTCACACACACACACACACACACACACACACACACACATTCTACATCTTTTGCACTGGGGGTCTGCTGACAGTAATTAATGCCTTCCTGCCCAATACTGTGAGAACACTGCTTCCCACACACACTCTCACACACACACTAGGGACCCTACCACACAAGCAGCATGCACACACACACACACACACTCCACAGACTCCACACCCTTCTACATACATCAGTACATACATGTAGACATTTAGACCACGGCTGTAACAGTTGGGTTGAGTCGTTGCTGGGTGTGTGTGTGTACAAAATTGCATATTGTATGATATTCAATACACGTATCTATTGATTTTGTGGTCGATTTGTATGATACTGTTGAACCATTTGTTGTTTTTGTCATGTTTTCACGGTTGCTTTCTAAATCTTGTTCTAATCTGTTATTTGATGGTTTTTGCTTTGAAAGTTAGAACTTTTGTATTTCATGCCAATAACAGTAAAGCTCCTTTGAATTGTAATTGCTGGGTGTTGGATTTCTGTCAGGCAATCACTGTATACAGCACTAATGCAGGATCGATGCAGCATGCAGTGCATGATGGGACATGTGCAGCAATGGCTACCAGCGTTCGACTGATATAGTAGAGTAGAGTGAATTTTATTGTCCCCAAGGGGAAATTTGTCTTGGGCACAGTGCTACGATCCGTTGCTTCACAAAACAAAAAATCACAAAAACATCACAAAACATGAGAAGCGTTTGACACGATGCTAGACAGTTGCTTCACATAAAAACATCTTAGAGACATAAAAAAGACATTTGACTATACATTTGACATTGACAACACGATGGCTTAAAAAGAAACTGTAGGAAATTGTAGGAATTAAAGTGCTAAGTGCTAAATGGATATGGATTTTTAAGGCCAATATCAATATTTTTGGACCGAAGTCAACCATAGCTGATATTTTGTGCTGACATTCTGCCAAAACATGACAAGTCTTCAGTGTTTCCACCAGACTTTTCTCCTTGTCAGGGTGAAAAGCCTCTGAAACAACATTCAGACCATCATGGGACACTAAAACTCTCCACTGAAACCCAGACTGATGAAACTCTTTTAGCAGCTCCATTTAAAGGCAGTAATGCACCCTGCCTTATTTTCAACCTGGGCTTTATTTTCCTACTTTTTACAATCATGACGATTGATTGTGTCCAAAAATGTCATCACTTACTTCACTGTAGAGATCTTCGATACACACTCAACGACCAAAGCAAACTCTGACAGTTGAACCCAAAAAGCGATTCAAACAAAGAAAATCAAATGTCATGTCAGGTTTTCCAGCCTGTTTTTCCGTAGCTGTGCTCAGGAGGAACCTCCACCACACTGACTGATGATATCTGATATTTAATAAAAGGTAAATATTGTCAAACCGATACATCAGTCAAACCCTAATGGCTGCCACTGTGTACAACACTAACACTAACACAGGCTGTCTGTACCACAGCTGCCACAGAATGCATTGAATATAACAAGAAATGTATAGAATATAAAACTAAATGTCAACTGCAGTTCGTTTGGATAGTCCACATGATTTTCATTCTCAGTTATTTCTTTAAAGCCTGATTGGTAACACTTCACAATAAGGGTACATTAATTAAGGGTTAGTTAATGCTTAATAAGCATTAATTAACCCCTAATTAACAGTTAACTAATGTGTCTGGTAATCATTTACTAATGGTGTTCATGTTAACTAAGGTATTAATTTATACATTATTTAATAGTCATCTTTATAAACTATTAAATAATGTATAAATTAATACCTTAGTTAACATGAACACCATTAGCAAATGATTACCAGGCAGACACATTAGTTAACTGTTAATTAAGGGTTAATTAGTTCTTATTAAGCATTAACTAACCCTTAATTAATGTGCCCTTATTGTAAAGTGTTACCGACTGATTAAAGATGTGACGATCCTCTCAAGTTTCTTATTGTTGGAAAGAGAAACTGAATGAATTTTTGTTTAAATCTCCTCCTGGTTTGAGGAGAAAAGCCTGACGTTCAGCATCCAGTGTGATATAATGCAACCTGAGCCTCTCACACACACACACACACACACACACAGACACACACACACACACACAGGCTCCTTCAGAGGTACCTCTCTAATCCCCCCTCTGTTTTGTTGCCCGGCTCCTGTTACTTAGCTACCAGTTGCCACGGTTGCCTGGGCTGATGGGGTTACCTTGGCAACCATACCCATCCCATTGTGTGGCGATCCAGCCGTGGTGGGCCTGTCCCAAGGCTACACACACACACACACACGCACGCATGTACGCACACACACACACACCTACATGCACGCACTTACACACACACACACACACACACACACACACACACAGGAACACACACATACATCCAGAAACATGCACATTCAAACACATGCACAGACATGCATACACACATGGTCTCACAAACACAGCACACGTGTGCACATGCACACACACACACACACACATACACACACACACACACACACACACACACACACACACAGGGATCATGTTGTCCCAAGGCTGCCCCCTCCCCCCGCTCACTGAGTCGCCCTGCACCCACCCAACCTCCCCTCCAGTGCCCCACGCCCCATGCCCCGCTAACACACACACACACACACACACACACACGCGCGCGCGCGCACGCACGCACGCACGCACGCACGCACGCACGCACGCACACACACACACACACACCACCCCCACCCTGCACACAGCAGCAGCTCCCAGGAGGGGAGGGCAGGGCACTGAGATGGGGCTGAGCCTTCACACAAAGACACACACACACACACACACACACACGCACACAACACGCTGTCTTCATGCCCCCCCCACCCCCCGCCCCCCACCTCCACCTGTTAACAGCTCCAGGTTGATTTTTTAAATCCACAGCCTTCCCTTCATATGGGAAATAGAAAGCTGTGAATGTGTGTGTGTGTGTGTGTGTGTTTGTGTGTGTATGTGTTGTGTGTGTGTTTATGTTTGCCACCTCATTAATAAGCAAACCTCTTTGTATCCCACCCACAACACTCATTTTATACTGTCACTTCCATTACCTCTCTCTCTCTCTCTCTCTCTCTCTTCATCTCTCTTCATCTCTCTCTCTCTCTCTCTTCATCTCTCTTCATCTCTCTCTCTCTCTCTCTCTCTCTCTCTCTCTCTCTCTCTCGCTCTTCGTCTCTCTCCCCCTTCATTTCTTCCACTCTCTGATTTTGTTCTTCATTTGTAAACAAAAAAAAAGATCCAGCTAATTGTGGCTTACAGCAATCAGAGGGAAAACAAATACTGTGTGATTCAGTGTGTGTGTGTGTGTGTGTGTGTGTGTGTGTGTGTGAGAGACTGCTTGCATACATACCTATGCATGTGTGTGTGCTCGGGTGCCTGCATGCTGCTCTGTGTGTGTTCTGTATGAGTGTGTGTGAACATGTTTGTGTGTATGGCTGTGTGTATGTGTGTGTGTGTGTGTGTGTGTGTGTGTGTGTGTGCCGTATGCTGTCAGCTGGGGTGCTAATATATTCTTGGAGGACTTGCTAACATAAATACTAACACTCCTTCAATCAGCACCACATACTGTTTTATACAAACTCAGAATGAATAATCAGAAAATTACCAATTCATTTTGCATTTGAATAAAAACATCCGCCCTCCTCCGCCTGCTGGGCCGAAAGAGACGGGATGAGACAATGATGTCATCAAACGGGGGAAATCAGTTGTTCATTCAAGCAACCATTTTTCTGTTTTTAAGAACTTTTAAGAACAGCTGAAATATCAAGGAGACAGAAGAAAAAGACACAAACAAGTGTGATGCATGTGTTTCGAACTCCTAAACGAACTAAAGACTAAACTGAACTGAACTGAACTGAATGAGACTCTACTGAACTCAGATCTAACTGAACTCTTCTCATTGAGACGCATCATGACTCACTCCACTAGAGGGCGCTGTTGGTCAAATATAAAACATTCAAAATAGTGGCCGCAGGAACAGAGACTTGCTGAAAAGTGACAGAGATAACCCATTTCAAAACACATTTATTGTGGCAAAAACCCTACACAGGTTTGGTTAATTATTCTGATTAGTGAATAGATAATGTCAAGGAATCTGTAAAGGTCAAATCTGAAAGTTTGAGACACAGAAAATAGTGTTTGCATCCCAAATATAGAACTTCTGACTTGTGATAAGATTAAACTGGATCCCTCCCTGTAGGGAAATTGAGTCATTGCAGCAGCAAATGATATATGAAAGAAAGATATGATAAGAAGTATAAAAAGTATAAACAATATTATGGGGATTGTATAAACATATGCAACTGACAATTGTCATTTTTCAAAACTCTAGACACAAAACTCAAAACAGTCATCACTTGTAACACAGGCTGTCCAGTGTTCAAAACATTGCATTTTGCATTCATATCTTTAAAGAAACCTTGCACTTGCTGAATCATTGGTTCAAATAACTCATTTATCATGAAATACCATAGGAACATTAATTTAGATCACCCACACACAAGATACAGATAGTTTCACTGTTTAGTTGTTTGTACAATCATTAAATATTGTAGTACAAAATATGTGATACCTGTTTGATTATGGTGCTACACGTACATACATCACTGTAAAAGGACTAGTAGGGAGAATACTGCAGACACAGTGGAATCATCGAACAAAATCTGAAATTTATTGATGAAATACAATAAAATCACAACATAGGTTTCTTTGAATCAAAGCAAAAATACTTTAAGTAGAATATATGAAAGAAAAGCATAATGGAAAAATGCAAAAAAAAAAAAAAACCTGCAGCATATCTTACTGAGACTAAGAGAATGCGTGCAGAATATGTGTGATATGGAAATATACCAAATAATATGAAACATATGCTGTATGAAATAGGTAGAAACATAAACACATCGATATATAGGCAACATATAACAATGAAAAGGGAATGGGAAGAAAAACAGATTTGTGATTTTACAGAAAATATACATAATGTGCAAAATGCTTGCCTTGTATCTCAAGTGGCTAAACACTGAGTCCTGCTTCCATTCAGCTTTGAACTAACACTGTATGTGAACTGAAGTCTATAGTGTGTGTGTGGTTGTATGTTGCATGCGTGTTGACAGCAGGCCGGGGACCACAGGTCACGCTTCACCACCGAGCTGCAGTCATGGAAGCTAAACACTCTCCATAGGGTGAATGAACATGCTTTACATACGGTATCTCATTAATGTGTGTGTGTGTGTGTGTGTGTGTGTATGTGTGTGTGTGTGTACATGCATGTGGCAGAGAATCACTAAGTGTGTGTAAGTGTGTGTGTGGGAGGGAATGTGTATGCATGTGGTCGTATGTGTGCCTTTGTGTAGGTAGGTGTATATCGGCTGTAAATGTGTGTGTGTGTGTGTGTGTGTGTGTGTGTGTGTGTGTGTGTGTGTGTGTGTGTGTGTGTGGCAAAGAGTCACCATTGGATTACTCTGTGTGTGTGTGTGTTTGTGTGTGTGTGTGTGTGTGCGGCAAGATACACTGCGTTTCCTTCTCCTAGTTCAAATCTTAATTTTTAATAGTCAGTCGTCATTTTTGTGATTTTGGTATACATTGAAATTGGCACTTGTTTAGCACTTTAACACTATTATTACCCCCTTAATGCTGATATGATCCTGTTCATTATAAACCTAGGCACTCATGTATCTTATAAAGTCAGTTCAAGACAAAAAAGACAAAATGGGTTTAGAAATTCACATATATTTATTGAAAATCCACCCAGGTGTTTGTTTCCATGTCGTACGAGTGATAATGTATTCATAAAAATATGACAATAAGCTGTTTGTTATTGCACTGGGTGTGTGAAAAGTAGGGATACTTTTTATATACATTATTAATACTTACTGTATCATTATAATATTTTTCCTTTTCCCAGGTGCACCTGTTATTTATGGAGTACTGAATGTTGAATTGTTCAAATTATATGGCTTCATTTATTATTTCTATTATTAAAAACACTTCAACACTTACTTTTGAAACACCTGGTATGTGATGACGGGGGACTCCAGGGGGTTGAAGTGTG